>NC_091457.1:100000-105000 GCF_027789765.1 Dendropsophus ebraccatus | reverse complement strand
GGTTCTCACTAAACCTCTCAAGGCTCGGCCCCCATCCAGAGAGCGCAGGCTCAAGGCTCGGCCCCCATCCAGAGAGCGCAGGCTCAAGGCTCGGCCCCCATCCAGAGAGCGCAGGCTCAAGGCTCGGCCCCCATCCAGAGAGCGCAGGCTCAAGGCTCGGCCCCCATCCAGAGAGCGCAGGCTCAAGGCTCGGCCCCCATCCAGAGAGCGCAGGCTCAAGGCTCGGCCCCCATCCAGAGAGCGCAGGCTCAAGGCTCGGCCCCCATCCAGAGAGCGCAGGCTCAAGGCTCGGCCCCCATCCAGAGAGTGCAAGCTCAAGGCTCGGCCCACATCCAGAGAGCGCAAGCTCAAGGCTCGGCCCACATCCAGAGAGTGTGGTTTGTTTTACAAAAAGTTTTATTAGATTTTCCAATAAATTGCTGACAAAAATATTATACAACTCTGGGCCAACAACATTCACCCATGTCAACAAGAATGTACTTATCACATTAGATACAGACAATTAAACAACACACCAGCTATAACAATAACCATTTAGTTCCAGTGGTGGTGTTATTAATGTTAGCTCTACATTAACAAAGGAAGGGCAACTACCCTTCAAACCACAGCCCATTGTAGGCTACAACCATTTCCAGTTCCAACTTCAACATGGAACTGAAATCGAGAGGTAGAAGAGAAAGAAAAAAAGAAGAGAAGAGAAGAAGAAAAAATAGAAGAAAAAGAAAGAAGGGAAAAAATAAATAGATAAATAAATAAATAAATTTAAAAAAGGGGGGGGGAGAGTCTTGTACCTCCTCCCGGGATCGATCAGCATCAAGAACCAAGACAGCCCTCTGACCTAAGTGGAAGAGGACAAGTAAGAAATCCAGAGTTGCCACACTTTTTGAAATTTCTCCTCTCGGTCATTTAAGATAGAATGAAGGCGGTCATTGACCATTATCCAGTTAAGTTTGGTTTATAATTCGCCTCCACCAAAGCTGTGTTAATAGAGACTTTAGCAGTAGTAACCACAATGTCTTGCCATTCTCTTGCTGAGAACAAAACAGAGATATCTCGTTCCCATTGTGACATGTAGCTCAATTAACCAGGGGGTTCAATAAGTTGAGCGTACAGTAAAGATAGTGTGTGCTTTCCTAAAGGAGAATTAATACACAATTGTTCAAAAAAGGTAGTTAATGTAACATCTGTCGCACGCCTTTTCAAAAAGGAAAGAAAGTGCATTATTTGATTATATCGAAAATTTGTGTATGGTGGTAAAGAAATCCCTCGGGTGAATACCTTGTCTGTAGAAGAAGTTACCAATTCGATAAAGACCTTTATCGGACCACCATTTGAATGCTGCGGAACGCATGCCTGGCGCAAAATCAGGATTAGAGAACAAAGGAGCAGCCGGTGTGTGGTTAGAACCCAATGCAAAGGCATGTTTAATAAGATCCCATAAGGCCAAAGTAGAAGAGAGGAGCGGGCATAGGATGATCGGTCTCTTTCGCATAGGAATCCAAGGCAGTAGGTCAATTGGAGTGGACGGACAAGCATACTGTTCAACAGCCAGCCAACCCGGGCGAGCGGAGTTTCTATGCAAAGACACAATCGGTGCAAGGCGGGCAGCATAATAATATTTAGCTCGGTTAGGAAGGCCAAGGCCTCCATTAACCCGACTAGTATAGAGCATACGTTGAGCCACACGACAACAGCGAAGACCCCAAACAGGAAACCCCACACAGGAAAGAAGAGGGAACATCTATAGGGACAGTTCGAAAAAAAATACAAAACCTTAGGCAATAAAGTCATTTTTACAGCCACTATGCACCCAAACCAAGAGAGATTAAGGGTAGACCAGGTAAAAAGTTGGCTGTAAAGAAAGATGAAAGAGAAGGAGTGAGGGAGATCACTAAATAATTAAAATTTGTCCTCCCTCCAGCGCAGGTCAAAATTTGAACACATCAATTTAGCCATGGTATGGGGAATGTGAATGTTAAGGACTTCAGATTTGTTGTGGTTAACCCCTAGGCCCGATACACGGGAAAACTTATCCAGCAAACTATAAACGTTCGGGAGAGAGGTCAAGGGAGAGGTGAGCATTAGAAGAACATCATCCGCGTAAAGCGCACATTTATGTTGTTCGCCGTTGACCTCAATACCTTTGATACTGCCGTGGGACCTGACCAGGTGGGCTAGTAGTTCAATGGCTAAAACAAACAGAACGGGTGACAAAGGGCAACCCTGTCTAGTCCCTCGCTCAGTCGCAATGGAAGGAGACAGATGACCCCTAATGTTAACCCTAGCCGTGGGATGTGCATAAAGACCCCGTAAAATAGTTAGAAAATTAGGCCCAAAACCCCATTTGTCCAAGATCTAAAACAAATAATCCCAATTTAGGGAATCAAAGGCAACCAATAGGATTACTGCTTTCATTTTCACAGGGAGCAATGGTTGCTAGGGAAGCTGCCTCACAACATCCACAGTAATAACTGGTAGACCCCCTACTCCATCTATACAGTACAGGTATACAGGACCCCCTACTCCATCTATACAGTACATGTATATACAGGACCCCCTACTCCATCTATACAGTACATGTATACAGGACCCCCTACTCCATCTATACAGTACATGTATACAGGGCCCCCTACTACATCTATACAGTACATGTATATACAGGACCCCCTACTCCATCTATACATTACATGTATATACAGGGCCCCCTACTCCAGCTATACAGTACATGTATATACAGGACCCCCTACTCCATCCATACAGTACATGTATATACAGGGCCCCCTACTCCATCTATACAGTACATGTATATACAGGACCCCCTACTCCATCTATACAGTACATGTATACAGGACCCCCTACTCCATCTATACAGTACATGTATATACAGGGCACTACAGGTATACCAAACTGTGACTGGGTAACACTGCCACACCAGACCTGACCAATACCGCCATACTGTGACTGGATAACACTGTCATACCAGACCTGAGCAATACCGCCATACTGTGACTGGATAACACCGCCACACCAGACCTGACCAATACCGCTATACTGTGCTGGATAACACTGTCATACCAGACCTGACCAATACCGCCATACTGTGACTGGATAACACTGTCATACCAGACCTGACCAATACTGCTATACTGTGCTGGATAACACTGTCATACCAGACCTGACCAATACTGCCATACTGTGACTAGATAACACCGCCACACCAGAACTTATACCACCAAACTGTGACTGGGTAACACTACCATACCAGACCTGACCAATACCGCCATACTGTGACTGGATAACACTGTCATATCAGACCTGACCAATACCGCCATACTGTGAATGGATAACACTGCCATACCAGACCTGACCAATACCGGCAAACTGTGACTGGGTAACACCGCCACACCAGACCTGACCAATACCGCCATACTGTGCTGGATAACACTGCCATACCAGACCTGACCAATACCGCCATACTGTGACTGGGTAACACCATCATATCAGACCTGACCAATACTGCCATACTGTGACTGGATAACACCGCTATATCAGACCTGACCAATACCGCCATACCGTGACTGGATAACACCGCCACACCAGACTTGACAATACCGCCATACTGTGACTGGATAACACCGCCATACCAGACATGACCAATACCGACACACTGTGACTGAATAACACTGCCATACAGGTAAATACAACCCTGCAGGTATACAGCACACTACAGGTACACAGGACCCCAAAACTATACACTACAGGTGCACGGGACCTCCACAAAACTATATACTACAGGTATACTGGACCCCAAACTTTACACTACAGGTATAAAGGACCCCAAAATTATATACTACAGGTATACAGGACCTCCACCAACTATATACTACAGGTATACAGGACCTCCACCAACTATATACTACAGGTATACAGGAGCTCCACCAACTATATACTACAGGTATACAGGACCCCATACACTACAGGTATACAGGAACTCCATCAACTATATACTACAGGTATATAGGACCTCAAACTATACACTACAGGTATACAGGACCTCAAAACTATACACTACAGGTATACAGCACCTTCACCAACTCTATACTACAAGCATACAGGACCCCAAATATACTACAGGTATACAGGAACTCCACCAGCTATATACTACAGGTATATAGGACTATACAAACTATACACTACAGGTATACAGGTATACAGGACCTCCACCAACTCTTTACTATAGTTATACAGGACCCTCAAACTATTCACTACAGGTATACAGGACCCCCAAACTATATACTACAGGTATACAAGACCTCCACCAATTATACACTACAGGTATCCAGGACCCTCAAACTATAAACTACAGGTATACATGACCTCCACCAACTATACATTACAGGTATACAGCACCAACTATATACTACAGGTATATAGGACCCAACTATACAGCACCAACTATACTACAGGTATATAGGACCCCAAACTATACACTACAGGTATACAGGACCTACACCAACTCTATAATACAGGTATACAGCACCTTCACCAACTCTATACTACAAGTATACAGGACCCCAAATATACTACAGGTATACAGGAACTCCACTAGCTATATACTACAGGTATATAGGACCCCAAACTAAACACTACAGGTATACAGGACCTCCACCAACTCTATACTATAGTTATACAGGACCCCCAAACTATATACTACAGGTATACAAGACCTCCACCAATTATACACTTAAGGTATCCAGGACCCTCAAACTATAAACTACAGGTATACAAGACCTCCACCAACTGTACACTGCAGGTATACAGGACCTCCCTCACCTATACACTACAGGTATACAGCCCCCCCCCCAACTACACACTACAGGTATACAGGACCCCCCCAACTATACACTATAGGTATACAGCCCCCCCAACTATGCACTACAGATATGCGAGACCCCTAAAAACTATACATTGTGGGTATACAGAACCCCTCCAACTATGCA
>NC_091457.1:7500-95000 GCF_027789765.1 Dendropsophus ebraccatus | reverse complement strand
GTCTGTGAGAGCCAGAAATCTTGATTGTTTGTAGGTGACCAAATACTTATTTTCCACCATAATTTGCAAATAACAAGCAAGATGTACCAACTTGCAGATGGTAACAAGCAATAAAAGTTATTTGCCCCCCCCCCTATAAGTCCCTATGCTGACCTAGCCTCCTTGTGTACTTTTAACGATCTAGGGAAACATAACCCCAAACACTCAAGGTATGATGCATAAACTTTTATGGGGAGGGTTAGTTTATGCTGCTGCTTCGGACTACAGGAAAGAGAATTTACGGTGAGTATAAAATTTCGCTTTCCCTTACGTCCTAAGCAGCAGCACATAATGGGGATATAGCAAGATCACATAAAGGGTGGGAAAATCATACAGCAGCCATGAGAACCGGTTTACCAAGATTGATTGCCCAGAGGTTCTAATGCCCAGAGGTTCTAATGTCCAAAAGTATAAGACGACCACAATGCAGGTCTGCATATCTGATCAATGGGCATGCACATCTCCTCCACCCAGGATGTAGACATTGCCCTTGTGGTAAGGGTCTTAATGCATTCAGGTACTTGGACTCTCACCTCCTGGTAACACACAGTCTGCCGTATCCATCTGTATAAAGTGGCTTTCAAGGACTTCCAATCACTGTTCCTTCCTGAAAAAGATACAGATAAAATCTTCTGACTTCTCTGGTTCTCACTAAACCTCTCAAGGCTCGGCCCCCATCCAGAGAGCGCAGGCTCAAGGCTCGGCCCCCATCCAGAGAGCGCAGGCTCAAGGCTCGGCCCCCATCCAGAGAGCGCAGGCTCAAGGCTCGGCCCCCATCCAGAGAGCGCAGGCTCAAGGCTCGGCCCCCATCCAGAGAGCGCAGGCTCAAGGCTCGGCCCCCATCCAGAGAGCGCAGGCTCAAGGCTCGGCCCCCATCCAGAGAGCGCAGGCTCAAGGCTCGGCCCCCATCCAGAGAGCGCAGGCTCAAGGCTCGGCCCCCATCCAGAGAGTGCAAGCTCAAGGCTCGGCCCACATCCAGAGAGCGCAAGCTCAAGGCTCGGCCCACATCCAGAGAGTGTGGTTTGTTTTACAAAAAGTTTTATTAGATTTTCCAATAAATTGCTGACAAAAATATTATACAACTCTGGGCCAACAACATTCACCCATGTCAACAAGAATGTACTTATCACATTAGATACAGACAATTAAACAACACACCAGCTATAACAATAACCATTTAGTTCCAGTGGTGGTGTTATTAATGTTAGCTCTACATTAACAAAGGAAGGGCAACTACCCTTCAAACCACAGCCCATTGTAGGCTACAACCATTTCCAGTTCCAACTTCAACATGGAACTGAAATCGAGAGGTAGAAGAGAAAGAAAAAAAGAAGAGAAGAGAAGAAGAAAAAATAGAAGAAAAAGAAAGAAGGGAAAAAATAAATAGATAAATAAATAAATAAATTTAAAAAAGGGGGGGGGAGAGTCTTGTACCTCCTCCCGGGATCGATCAGCATCAAGAACCAAGACAGCCCTCTGACCTAAGTGGAAGAGGACAAGTAAGAAATCCAGAGTTGCCACACTTTTTGAAATTTCTCCTCTCGGTCATTTAAGATAGAATGAAGGCGGTCATTGACCATTATCCAGTTAAGTTTGGTTTATAATTCGCCTCCACCAAAGCTGTGTTAATAGAGACTTTAGCAGTAGTAACCACAATGTCTTGCCATTCTCTTGCTGAGAACAAAACAGAGATATCTCGTTCCCATTGTGACATGTAGCTCAATTAACCAGGGGGTTCAATAAGTTGAGCGTACAGTAAAGATAGTGTGTGCTTTCCTAAAGGAGAATTAATACACAATTGTTCAAAAAAGGTAGTTAATGTAACATCTGTCGCACGCCTTTTCAAAAAGGAAAGAAAGTGCATTATTTGATTATATCGAAAATTTGTGTATGGTGGTAAAGAAATCCCTCGGGTGAATACCTTGTCTGTAGAAGAAGTTACCAATTCGATAAAGACCTTTATCGGACCACCATTTGAATGCTGCGGAACGCATGCCTGGCGCAAAATCAGGATTAGAGAACAAAGGAGCAGCCGGTGTGTGGTTAGAACCCAATGCAAAGGCATGTTTAATAAGATCCCATAAGGCCAAAGTAGAAGAGAGGAGCGGGCATAGGATGATCGGTCTCTTTCGCATAGGAATCCAAGGCAGTAGGTCAATTGGAGTGGACGGACAAGCATACTGTTCAACAGCCAGCCAACCCGGGCGAGCGGAGTTTCTATGCAAAGACACAATCGGTGCAAGGCGGGCAGCATAATAATATTTAGCTCGGTTAGGAAGGCCAAGGCCTCCATTAACCCGACTAGTATAGAGCATACGTTGAGCCACACGACAACAGCGAAGACCCCAAACAGGAAACCCCACACAGGAAAGAAGAGGGAACATCTATAGGGACAGTTCGAAAAAAAATACAAAACCTTAGGCAATAAAGTCATTTTTACAGCCACTATGCACCCAAACCAAGAGAGATTAAGGGTAGACCAGGTAAAAAGTTGGCTGTAAAGAAAGATGAAAGAGAAGGAGTGAGGGAGATCACTAAATAATTAAAATTTGTCCTCCCTCCAGCGCAGGTCAAAATTTGAACACATCAATTTAGCCATGGTATGGGGAATGTGAATGTTAAGGACTTCAGATTTGTTGTGGTTAACCCCTAGGCCCGATACACGGGAAAACTTATCCAGCAAACTATAAACGTTCGGGAGAGAGGTCAAGGGAGAGGTGAGCATTAGAAGAACATCATCCGCGTAAAGCGCACATTTATGTTGTTCGCCGTTGACCTCAATACCTTTGATACTGCCGTGGGACCTGACCAGGTGGGCTAGTAGTTCAATGGCTAAAACAAACAGAACGGGTGACAAAGGGCAACCCTGTCTAGTCCCTCGCTCAGTCGCAATGGAAGGAGACAGATGACCCCTAATGTTAACCCTAGCCGTGGGATGTGCATAAAGACCCCGTAAAATAGTTAGAAAATTAGGCCCAAAACCCCATTTGTCCAAGATCTAAAACAAATAATCCCAATTTAGGGAATCAAAGGCCTTATGCAGATCCAGGGACAAACATAAGGCTTGTTTAGAAGACGTCTGAGCCCACTGCGACCGAACCAGGGATATAAGGTCCAACACTCTCCTTGTCTGGTCAGCTGCCTGACGATTAGGAGTAAAGCCGACCTGGTCAGGATGTATGTATTGTTCCAGAAAGGAATTTAATCGGATGGCCATAATTTTAGTGAGAATCTTGATATCTACATTAATGAGAGATATCGTTCTATAATTTTCACAATGCATGTGGTCTTTATGAAGCTTAGGTATAACTGAAATATGGGCGTGTAGCGCTTCAGGGCACAGTCTTCATCCCTCCCTCAGGGAGTTAAAAAATAGCATTAAGTGTGGTGCTAAAGTATCCATGAATTTTTTGTAGTAAAAATTAGAGAACCCGTCAGGCCCCGGAGCAGAGGTACGTTTAAGACTCTTAATGGCTCTCTTCACTTCCTCCAGGGAAACCGGATCTTCCATTATATCTCTATGTTCCGCTGTAAGTGTTGGTGAGTCCATATCAGCAAACAGCGAATCCGCTGCCCGTTGATTAGAAATGTGGTTCCCTTTATAAAGTTTAGAATAAAACGTAAAAAAGGAGTCTAATACAGAATGAGGATTTTGCGAAGTGGAGCCATCAGAAAGCCTTAAAGTCGGGATTACCGTGTGACGAAATTTTGGGGAGAGTCTTCTAGCTAAAAGAGAACCTGGTTTATCACCTTGGCTAAAAAAAAAGAAAATCGGTACTGTGTCCAACGTAGACTCCTCTCAGCTATTGAAGTCAAACAGAGATTCAGTTCAGTCCGTGCCAATTCAACCTTAGCTAACAGCCCAGAATTAGGAGCACGATTGTGTTGAGCAACTAACTTTGTGTATTCTTCAGACTTTAGCTTTAAGGCAGCCTCCTGATCTTTTTTAAGTCGAGATGCCAATTTTATGAGAGTACCCCGGATTGTGGCCTTATGGGCCTCCCAACTGGTTGCGGCGGAGGTATCTTGTGGCAAATTCATAGAAAAGTAATCTTGAAGCCCCAAGAGAATTTCCACATAAGAAGAGGGGTTCGTCAACAACGTCTTGTTTAATCTCCAAGGAAGGAATGTCGGGGCAATCCAAAAGGAATCCAACACCACTGAGACTGGATCATGATCTGACCAGGGTACAGGGGTAATAGAAGCCTTAGAGAGATTAAAAGAGAGCTGTGAGAAAAGTAGGATGTGGTCAATACGAGAATAAGAAGAATGTGCTACTGAAAAATAAGTATAAACTTTGACCGTCTGATTTGCTGCTCGCCAAGCATCGATCAAGTAATTAGCATGAAATAATTTAGCTAACAGAAGACCAAGTTTAGATGGGGCTCTGGATTTGGAAAGTCCACTAGCTGTCTTGTCCAGTGAAGCGTCCAAAGCCAAGGTGGAATCTCTAGCAAAGATCAATCGCCCTACAAAGTAGGGGGCTAAAGATTTGAACATCGTTTGAAAAAACTATACCTGGCCCATGTTGGGAGCATAATGAGAGAAAGGAAACTGGGGAACCTTGTAATGTGCCCGTCAGTAACAGATATCGCCCTTCCGGATCGCAGTGCTTACTGGACACCGGGAAGTCGACCAATTAGGAGAAAAAAAATGCCCACTCCTCTCTTCGCCTCTGCCAGGGCAAGGGAAAACACAGGAAAATGTTAATGCATAAATTTGGGAGCAGACTGCACAGAAAAATGTAATTCTTGCAAGAAAAGAACATCAGCTTTCATATTTGGGCTATTTAGACCCTGCACATTATGTGTAACCACTTTGAGGGTTGACCTATGTGATGTCATCATTCACCAACAGATGCATAGCTAGGGAACCCCCGAGGAGGAACAGGGGAGGAGAGAACAGGAAAGAAAAAAGGAAAGTAAAGTGAAAGGAGAAGGAAAAACAGAACAAGGAGAGAAAGAGAACCACTCAAGGACCAAAGTCCCAAAGAAAGGGCCTCAAAAAACCGCCACTCCATAACCAGAGAAGCAACCCTTTAAGGCCAAGGAGAGTGCAGGGGCATACCCCCGCCGGCCCAATGCAGGCCTAAAGAGGCCGGTCACCAATAACACACAAACAAGACATAACAAGCATATAAAACACCACCAACTAAAACATTAAGCTATCAAAGGTGAACCGGCATAGCACCCTCATCAAGGAGCAGACATCAGCTGGCGGACATCATCTCCCGAGGTCATCATTTAGATGGAGATCGTGAAGATCCTTTCCACAGCGGGGATAAATGAGGTCGACGCCTCCAATCCAAAGATCCAGACTGAGGGGAATGGGAGGGAGAACTCTGCAGATCCTTTGTCAAAAATCCCAATGATACAAAGATGGATTCCCCCTCTTGAAGGGGCGTAAAGCTGTGGGAACGGTTTTTATAGGTAAAGACCAGACAAAAGGGGAACGCCCATCTGTACCGGATCTCTTTCTTCTGCAAGATCTGTAGGAGAGGCTTTAATGTACGCCTTTTCTGAATCGTGCTAGGTGCCAGGTCTGCGTTAATCTGTATAGGGGCCTCCCGAAGCAGCAATTAAGGATTGTCACGGGCAACACGCAAAAGTTTCTCTTTGGTCATGATATAGTAAGGTTTAACTACGACATCTCTTGGTAACCCATCAGCCCTTGGAGCTGAGAGCGATGTCAGCCATCACCTTATCAAGCGATGAGGCTTGTGATCCCTGTCCCTCACACAGATCTGAGGCAGGGCTACGGTACTGGGGGTGTGAGGCTGCCATGGGGGAGAGAGCTGATGTTACCTCTGCCCTTGGGGAGGTGAGTGGAGCCACGCTCCTTGTAAAGATGGCGGCGGGCGGGCCTCGCTGTTGAGGAGGCTTCCGCTGCGCAGCTGTGGGAGAAGCACCTTTGAGGGTCTGGGCTTTATCCTTCCTTGCCGATTTTGTGGCCATTGAAGTCCTCGATATGGCGTCCGGGCTTGCAGGGGGGAGAGGAGCCGCTCCAAAAGCGGTAAGTGCTATAATTGGCTGCAAAAGGCCGGCGGGTTCGCGGAGCTCAGCAGCACGCATCCGCCATGAACTCGCGCGCATGTGCTCTCCCAGAGAGTGCGGTTTGTAACTTCCTCATTGGAGGAATTTTGGCAAAAAACAGGTAACTCAATCTGCTGAGTAAGGTTGGATAAGGAAGGAACCTTAAGGGTAAAAGACAAAGTCCTGAAGGATAACAAGATATAGTTCAGTGGCTCCTAACACCTGAGCACACTCCTGCGTTTAGCAGATGTAATAGCTACCAGGAAGCACACCTTGAGGGTCAGGTATTTTAATTCAACTAAAGAGAAGAACTCAAAGCGGAGCTATGAAAAAGGTGATACAGGACAAGTCCCTGATCCCACCTGGGAGATTCATGGGACAGTCAGCTGTCTAGAATGGCATAAAGAGCAGAGACATGCACTTTGACAGTAGAGGCTTCAGTCCATTCGCAAACCCATCCTGGAAAAATCAAAGGATTGCCTTGATAGACAGTGATATGGGAGAAGTCTGGGTTCTGCTCTTAATAGCAGAAGCATGTTCACCACCAATTCTAAAAAGTCTCAGAACATCTTCAGGCCGCCAATCATAGGTGGTCCAGACCCAGAAACAATCTGCCCTTCTGTAACAGTAAGTGAGGATTCTGGGGAAGTATCCAAAATGTCTATTTGGACACACGCATCAGGAGAGAACAACCATGCCCTCTTGAGCCATTAGGATTAATGACGCATGATTCTGTCTTGTCCTTACAAGACTACTACGGGTTGTCACCCCTAGCAGTTTTAGGCTATGTTCACACTGCGTATGTTTGAGGCTGTATGTTTGAGGCTGTATAGCAACCAAAACAAGGAGTGGATTGAAAACACAGAAAGAATCTGTTCACATAAAGTTGTAATTGAGTGGATGGCCGCCATTTAATGACAAATATTTGCTGTTATTTTAAAACAACGGCTGTGGTATTGAAATAATGGAAGTTATTTACCGTTATATGGCGGCCATCCACTCAATTTTAACATTGTGTGGACAAAGCCTTTCTGTGTTTTCAATCCACTCCTGGTTTTGGTTGCTATGAGGACCTGACATGAGGACCAAATACAGCCTCAAATATACATAGTGTGAACCCAGCTCTAGGGAGTAAAAACCACGTATTCTGGCGTTATCTGAAATGGCTATTAGGTCCACATAAGGGTCGCCATAATATCTGGTGATTCACCTGACATAATCCGTCCTCATGGGGCAGTAGGTGAGGAATCTGGGGAAGTCTCCAAAATGTCCCTTTGGACATATTCATTAGGAGAGAACAACAATTACCACAAAGCCACAGATTGGCCCAAGAGGTCAATCAGGATTAATGAGACTTGATCCTGTTTTGTCTTCTTACAAGACTTCTACTGGTTGTTGTCCCCAGTAGTTTTTAGGGAGTTAAAACCATGCATCCTGGTTTTACCCGAAATGGCCATGGATCCAATGGGTCGCTGTAATATCTGGTGATTTGCCAGAACATCTTCTGGTCCAGAGACCATTCCTCTGTCAAGGTTATATCATGGCTTTAGCCTTTTACATTAAGGTATTGTGACTTCCCTTGTTGCTGGATAGATCTCTTGGTCCATGCAAAAACAGCTTCTGCTTTTAACATTAATGCTACTGATCACATGCAGCTCTGACGATCGATATGCACCACTGTAGATGTGTTACTTACTCCGATAGCTTCCCCATAGATGGATATGCACCACTGTAGATGGGTTCTGAATCTTACTCCGATAGCTTCCCCATAGATGGATATGCACCACTGTAGATGTGTTACTTACTCCGATAGCTTCCCCATAGATGGATATGCACCCCTGTAGATGTGTTACTTACTCAGATAGCTTCCCCATAGATGGATATGCACCACTGTAGATGGGTTCTGGATCTTACTCCGATAGCTTCCCCGTGGATGGATGTGCTGAAGTGGATTGGAGCTCACTTACCCCTCTCATCTCTCACATGTTGGATGACAGCCACTTCTGTTAGGAACAAAATCTTCTTCGCCCGCCTCTGAATAAAGGCGCCTCACCCTGTTTTAGATGAATCGGTGGTTGCCTCCACCCACTTTGAGGGCGAGAATGGTCTGCCATTGACTGAAGAAAATTTTAAGGAGGCCCTTGTCTCTGTGGGTATAAACAATAACCCAATGTAGGCTGTTTATTCTTTGGTCCCATACTGACAGCATCTGCTGCAAGGTGATACATATTGCAACCTGCCTATTGCATTGCTTGCAGACGTCATGCGACCTGACATACTCATCATTGGGTGAAGGGACACCAATTGGGGAGTTCTGAGAATCCTGACCCTGTATCCTAGGAATGGTTACAGGTTGGTGAAAATATAGTGGTGTAAGTTTTTGACAATTAAGAATCACTTGTGCAGGAAGGAGACAAATGGTGATCTTGGATTCTCTCCAGATGGTGACTACAGCCGACATAACATAGAAGAGTGTCCCATCTACTTCCCTTCTTATCTTAGGATAGATATATGTCATCCCTGGCCCGGCAGGTAACCTTAGTGAATGCAAAGGGAGCCGAGATGATTTTAGAAAGAAGAGTTGTAAACTGGAGATGTAAAGGAATATGCAGTCTTCTCTGTAGCCAGGTACATGCAGGTGTATGCAGTCTTCTCTGTAGCCAGGTACATGCAGGTGTATGCAGTCTTCTCTGTAGCCAGGTACATGCAGGTGTATGCAGTCTTCTCTGTAGCCAGGTACATGCAGGTGTATGCAGTCTTCTCTGTAGCCAGGTACATGCAGGTGTATGCAGTCTTCTCTGTAGCCAGGTACATGCAGGTGTATGCAGTCTTCTCTGTAGCCAGGTACATGCAGGTGTATGCAGTCTTCTCTGTAGCCAGGTACATGCAGGTGTATGCAGTCTTCTCTGTAGCCAGGTACATGCAGGTGTATGCAGTCTTCTCTGTAGCCAGGTACATGCAGGTGTATGCAGTCTTCTCTGTAGCCAGGTACATGCAGGTGTATGCAGTCTTCTCTGTAGCCAGGTACATGCAGGTGTATGCAGTCTTCTCTGTAGCCAGGTACATGCAGGTGTATGCAGTCTTCTCTGTAGCCAGGTACATGCAGGTGTATGCAGTCTTCTCTGTAGCCAGGTACATGCAGGTGTATGCAGTCTTCTCTGTAGCCAGGTACATGCAGGTGTATGCAGTCTTCTCTGTAGCCAGGTACATGCAGGTGTATGCAGTCTTCTCTGTAGCCAGGTACATGCAGGTGTATGCAGTCTTCTCTGTAGCCAGGTACATGCAGGTGTATGCAGTCTTCTCTGTAGCCAGGTACATGCAGGTGTATGCAGTCTTCTCTGTAGCCAGGTACATGCAGGTGTATGCAGTCTTCTCTGTAGCCAGGTACATGCAGGTGTATGCAGTCTTCTCTGTAGCCAGGTACATGCAGGTGTATGCAGTCTTCTCTGTAGCCAGGTACATGCAGGTGTATGCAGTCTTCTCTGTAGCCAGGTACATGTAGATATGTGTCTCTCACAACTAGCATGGTTAGATAGTCTCCTTCCCCTAGGAGGGGGAGCACAGAGCATATGTTCTCCATCTAGAACATTCTTTGCTTAGAACTGTAGATCTATGGACGTTCACCAACAACTTACCTTCTTTGGATCAGAAACTGTCGAGAATATGGCATCATAAGGTAAACCCACGGTTGCTGCCAGAGAAGCCTTTGTCACAAGTGTCTTTGTCCCCATTCACAAGACCTCTGAGATGGATGATCCTTTTTGTGCGGGATCCATCATTTCTTCTAGTACCTTCCATGCTGGAAACTTCTATAGAATGTTGAACAAGGGACGATTTTCTTTTTTGACTGGAACAGGGATTGTACCTTTCTGTAAGGAAGAGTCCTTCCTGAGAGAGTTCCCAATCCATTCAGGTGGATTCTCATGGTACATATAGTATTATCAGAAAGAACATCCATATCTAGCAAAGTCTAATGCTCCTCTCCAACTGTGGAGTGACACACATACTCTGAACCAAGAGCCATCTGCTTCAGATACAGCATCTTCTGTAATGGGTTACAATGAAGATACAATCTACAAACAGAACTGAATCCCACAATACACACCCAGGAACTTTAGGGTTGTGTTCATACAATGCAGTCTCATAACTTCACTGCATCATACAAAAGCAGAGCTATAGATGACATGTAAGGCGCAATCAATATACCACTAGCAATCCTAGGGTTGTGTTCACACAACGCAGTTTCGTAACTTTACTGCCTCATTCAATAGCAGTACTGAATGAAACATCAGGTGTAATTAAAAAAAACAACTCTAGGCTTGTGTTCACACAATGCATCTTTCCACAGCAGAGCAAGAGCAAGGAATTAGAGGTCAGGTGCAAAAAACAGCAACTCTATGTTTGTGTTCACACAATGCATCCTTCCACAGCAGAACTGGAGCAAGGAATCAATATTCACCTAGCAACTCTGGGCTTGTGTTCACACACTGCAGTCTCACAGCTTCACTGCATCCTTCAATCGCAGTACTAGAGCCAGGAATCACACTCAGGTGTAATGAATCACGCATCAGGTGTCACCAATACACACCTAGCAAATCTAGGGTTGTGTACACACAATGCAGTTTCATAGCTTTCAATGCAACAAGAAAAAGAAAAATAAAGATACCAGGTGCAATCAATACACAACCAGCAACTAGTGCAAGAAATCAGCAACCAGGTGCACAAACAGCTCAGTGACCGCACAACTAACAGCTCTTATCTAAGGCAGCATTCACATATAGCAGATCCATAGCTGTCACTGTATTATTACATAGCAGGACCCAGACCACATGATCACATAGCGGAACTGTCTCACAGAGCTCGCACAGGCAAATAAAAAAGTATTATAAACTATTATAGACCTCATGAAATTTATATTCATTAGCCTGCACACAGGCCTCCTGCCATACAGGTCAGGCTTTCAGGCAGAGAGCCCACACAGGCACCATACAATTCCTCACAAAAGAGGCCGTATGACTAGGACTTACCTCTCTGAAGAGCGAGGACAGACACCAGGAAGCGGCGTCCTGACTGAGCAGCGCCATGGTTAGCAGCCACGTGCAGCCCGGCAGCGGATGGCGCCATAATACTTACTGACCAGAGCATAGAAGCTGAGCGATCACTGAGATGGCGCCATAATACTTACTGACCAGAGCATAGAAGCTGAGCGATCACTGAGATGGCGCCATAATACTTACTGACCAGAGCATAGAAGCTGAGCGATCACTGAGATGGCGCCATAATACTTACTGACCAGAGCATAGAAGCTGAGCGATCACTGAGATGGCGCCATAATACTTACTGACCAGAGCATAGAAGCTGAGCGATCACTGAGATGGCGCCATAATACTTACTGACCAGAGCATAGAAGCTGAGCGATCACTGAGATGGCGCCATAATACTTACTGACCAGAGCATAGAAGCTGAGCGATCACTGAGATGGCGCCATAATACTTACTGACCAGAGCATAGAAGCTGAGCGATCACTGAGATGGCGCCATAATACTTACTGACCAGAGCACTTACTGACCAGAGCATAGAAGCTGAGCGATCACTGAGATGGCGCCATAATACTTACTGACCAGAGCATAGAAGCTGAGCGATCACTGAGATGGCGGCCACTTCCATAAGAAAAATAAAATCTTTGCTCTGTACACAACAAAGCAGGATAGAAAACAAAATACATATACAAAAAACTCTCCCTCTCCACACGACCATGTGAAAAAGAAGAATTATTGGAAGGAGAGAAGAGAAACACACATAGGCCTGAGCCTGCTCCTATCCTCCTACCTGTCCTACAGGACACACATAGGCCTGAGCCTGCTCTCCTCCTACCTGTCCTACAGGACACACATAGGCCTGAGCCTGCTCCTATCCTACCACCTGTCCTACAGGACACACATAGGCCCGAGCCTGCTCCTATCCTACCACCTGTCCTACAGGACACACATAGGCCTGAGCCTGCTCCTATCCTACCACCTGTCCCACAGGACACACATAGGCCTGAGCCTGCTCTCCTACCACCTGTCCTACAGGACACACATAGGCCTGAGCCTGCTCTCCTCCTACCACCTGTCCCACAGAAGGAGACACATAGGCCCGAGCCTGCTCTCCTCCTACCACCTGTCCTACAGGACACACATAGGCCTGAGCCTGCTCTCCTCCTACCACCTGTCCCACAGGACACACATAGGCCTGAGCCTGCTCTCCTACCACCTGTCCTACAGGACACACATAGGCCTGAGCCTGCTCTCCTCCTACCACCTGTCCCACAGAAGGACACACATAGGCCCGAGCCTGCTCTCCTCCTACCACCTGTCCTACAGGACACACATAGGCCTGAGCAGGGGCGTAGCTAATGTCTCCTGGGCCCTGGTGCGAGAGGCCAACTTGGGCCCCCCCCTCCTTTCACGACCAAGTGATGCTATTGTTGTGTGTGTGTGTGTATATATATATATATATATATATATATACACACACAGTGGTGCCTTGGATTATGAGCATAATTCGTTCCAGGACCGTGCTTGTAATCCAAATCCACTCTTAAACCAAAGCAAATTTTCCTATAAGAAATCATGTAAATGCAGACAATTGGTTCCGCACCCCAAATATATTTATTATTCTGTACTGTACAGTAATGGAGAGGATGGGAAACACAAGGGCTGACAGAGACTGCAGGGAGCATGAAGGAATGAGCAGTACAGATGTGGGCACATACATGCAGCTCTCTCTGTCCGGGGAGAGAGGGGTTACAGCTATGGAGAGATTACCCCCCCCCCCCCACAGTCCTGTCCCCTGATGTAAGCCCCAGCCTGAAGGGGATCTGCTATGATTTGGAAGGTGTTTAGAGTACAGTGCTGTAGACCCCGCTATGCAGGCCATGCCCCTTCTCCACTCGCGCTCCCACCCAATACAGGAAGTTCTTAAACCAAAGCAATGTTCTTAAACCAAGTCACAATTTTGAAAAACTGTGAGCTCTTAAACCAAAACGCTCTTAAACGAAGTTACTCTTAAACCAAGGTACCACTGTATGTATATATATATATATATATATATATATACACACACACACACCAAGACAGATATTACCTATTACCGCCATACTGTTACCGACCAAATCCTGTATACTGAGACCAATATTACCAGTAATACCAGTATATAGGGAGGAAACATTACCGCCACACCACAACCACTACCATCACCACCATATTGTTACTGACCAAATCCAGTACACTAAATCACCTCATCCAGTCATATAGAGGTGGCCCCAGCTCTACACAGGCTCTATACACCATATACATTACAGTGCAGTTATATCAGGTGACTCACAGGAGACGTCTTTTCTGATCGGAGTTCTTTCCTTTTCATCATCTTCTCCATCTGTCCTGGGCCGTTATGAGAACTTCTCCGAGCCACGAATCCACAGAATCTGCCAGACAGACATATTAGGCTCCACACTCTGACACCATCTCCATCTCTCTACACACTGCACATCTGTACTGTCCCCTTTACACCCTCATTTAGTGGGTAGCCCTGACTCTGTGACCTCCTAATAATATATGCCCCCCTCTGTGTATTCCCTCTCCCCCTATGTTGCCCCCCCAAATAGATGGCCCCCTCCCTTATAGATGGCCCCCTCTACCCCCTCCCTTATAGATGGCCCCCTCTACCCCCTCCCTTATAGATGGCCCCCTATACCCCCTCCCTTATAGATGGCCCCCTCTCTCCTCACCCTCCCTTATGGATGGTCCCCTCTCCCCCCACCCTCCCTTATAGATGGCCCCCTCTCCCCCCACCCTCCCTTATAGATGGTCCCCTTCCCCCCCCCTCATAGATGGTCCCCTTCCCCCCCCTCCCTTATAGATGGTCCCCTCCCCCCCCCTCCCTTATAGATGGTCCCCTTCCCCCCCTCCCTTATAGATGGTCCCCTTCCCCCCTCCCTTATAGATGGTCCCCTTCCCCCCCTCCCTTATAGATGGTCCCCTTTCCCCCCCTTTATAGATGGTCCCCTTCCTCCCTCCCTTATAGATGGTCCCCTTCCCCCCCCACCCTCATAGATGGCCCCCCTCTTTCCCCCCTCCCTTATAGATGGTCCCCTTCCCCCCCCCACCCTCATAGATGGCCCCCCTCTTTCCCCCCACCCTCATAGATGGCCCCTCTTTCCCCCCACCCTCATAGATGGCCCCCTCCTTCCCCCCACCCTCATAGATTGCTCCTCTTTCCCCCCACCCTCATAGATGGCCCCCTCCTCCCCCCCCACCCTCATAGATGGCCCCCTCCTTCCCCCCACCCTCATAGATGGCCCCCCTCTTTCCCCCCACCCTCATAGATGGCCCCCCTCTTTCCCCCCACCCTCATAAATGGCCCCCTCTTCCCCCCACCCTCATAGATGCCCCCCTCCTTCCCCCCCACCCTCATAGATGGCCCCCTCTTTCCCCCCACCCTCATAGATGGCCCCCTCCTCCCCCCCCACCCTCATAGATGGCCCCCTCCTCCCCCCCCACCCTCATAGATGGCCCCCTCCTTTCCCCCCACCCTCATAGATGCCCCCCTCCTTTCCCCCCACCCTCATAGATGGCCCCCTCCTTTCCCCCCACCCGTACAGGCTGATAAAAAAAAAAAAAAACTTAACTCACCTGACATCGCGCTCCCACGTTGATTCTCACTCCTCCTGGTCTGTCCCCGGCTGCTGCGCGGCTGCCGGGGGTGTCGCGTCTTATCCCCGGCAGCGCGCGCATCCCAGAACTCCCTGCGCGCCGGAAACCGGAAGTCAGGGCCCAAGGCGCGCAGGGAGTTCTGGGATGCGCGCGCTGCCGGGGGTAAGACGCGACACCCCCGGCAGCCGCGCAGCAGCCGGGGAAAGACGGAGCCAAACTCTTGTGACCGCAAGCAAAACAATGCTTGCGGTCACAAGAGTGATTGATCGGGGGGCCCCGCGGGCCCCCCTTGTGGCGGGCCCGGTCGCGGCGGCGACCCCCGCGACCACGGTGGCTACGCCACTGGGCCTGAGCCTGCTCTCCTCCTACCACCTGTCCCACAGAAGGACACACATAGGCCTGAGCCTGCTCTCCTCCTACCACCTGTCCTACAGGACACACATAGGCCTGAGCCTGCTCTCCTCCTACCTGTCCTACAGGACACACATAGGCCTGAGCCTGCTCCTATCCTACCACCTGTCCTACAGGACACACATAGGCCTGAGCCTGCTCCTATCCTACCACCTGTCCTACAGGACACACATAGGCCTGAGCCTGCTCCTATCCTACCACCTGTCCCACAGGACACACATAGGCCTGAGCCTGCTCTCCTACCACCTGTCCTACAGGACACACATAGGCCTGAGCCTGCTCTCCTCCTACCACCTGTCCCACAGAAGGAGACACATAGGCCCGAGCCTGCTCTCCTCCTACCACCTGTCCTACAGGACACACATAGGCCTGAGCCTGCTCTCCTCCTACCACCTGTCCCACAGGACACACATAGGCCTGAGCCTGCTCTCCTACCACCTGTCCTACAGGACACACATAGGCCTGAGCCTGCTCTCCTCCTACCACCTGTCCCACAGAAGGACACACATAGGCCCGAGCCTGCTCTCCTCCTACCACCTGTCCTACAGGACACACATAGGCCTGAGCCTGCTCTCCTCCTACCACCTGTCCCACAGAAGGACACACATAGGCCTGAGCCTGCTCTCCTCCTACCACCTGTCCTACAGGACACACATAGGCCTGAGCCTGCTCTCCTCCTACCACCTGTCCTACAGGACACACATAGGCCCGAGCCTGCTCTCCTCCTACCACCTGTCCTACTACAGGACACACATAGGACTGAGCCTGCTCTCCTCCTACCACCTGTCCTACGGGACACACATAGGCCTGAGCCTGCTCTCCTCCTACCACCTGTCCTACAGAAGGGCACAAATAGGCCTGAGCCTGCTCTCCTCCTACCACCTGTCCTACGGGACACACATAGGCCTGAGCCTGCTCTCCTCCTACCACCTGTCCTACAGAAGGGCACAAATAGGCCTGAGCCTGCTCTCCTCCTACCACCTGTCCTACGGGACACACATAGGCCTGAGCCTGCTCTCCTCCTACCACCTGTCCACAGGACACACATAAGCCTGAGCCTGCTCTCCTCCTACCACCTGTCCTACGGGACACACATAGGCCCGAGCCTGCTCTCCTCCTACCACCTGTCCTACGGGACACACATAGGCCCGAGCCTGCTCTCCTCCTACCACCTGTCCTACGGGACACACATAGGCCCGAGCCTGCTCTCCTCCTACCACCTGTCCTACAGGACACACATAGGACCGAGCCTGCTCTCCTCCTACCACCTGTCCACAGGACACACATAGGCCTGAGCCTGCTCTCCTCCTACCACCGGTCCTACAGGACACACATAGGCCTGAGCCTGCTCTCCTCCTACCACCTGTCCTACAGAAGGACACACATAGGTCTGAGCCTGCTCTCCTCCTACCACCTGTCCCACAGGACACGCATAGGCCCGAGCCTGCTCTCCTCCTACCACCTGTCCCACAGAAGGACACACATAGGCCCGAGCCTGCTCTCCTCCTACCACCTGTCCTACAGGACACACATAGGCCTGAGCCTGCTCTCCTCCTACCACCTGTCCCACAGGACACACATAGGCCTGAGCCTGCTCTCCTCCTACCACCTGTCCCACAGGACACACATAGGCCTGAGCCTGCTCTCCTCCTACCACCTGTCCTACAGGACACACATAGGCCTGAGCCTGCTCTCCTCCTACCACCTGTCCTACAGGACACACATAGGCCTGAGCCTGCTCTCCTCCTACCACCTGTCCTACAGAAGGACACACATAGGCCTGAGCCTGCTCTCCCCCTACCACCTGTCCTACAGAAGGACACACATAGGCCCGAGCCTGCTCTCCTCCTACCACCTGTCCTACAGGACACACATAGGCCTGAGCCTGCTCTCCTCCTACCACCTGTCCCACAGAAGGACACACATAGGCCTGAGCCTGCTCTCCTCCTACCACCTGTCCCACAGGACACACATAGGCCTGAGCCTGCTCTCCTCCTACCACCTGTCCTACAGGACACACATAGGCCTGAGCCTGCTCTCCTCCTACCATCTGTCCACAGGACACACATAAGCCTGAGACTGCTCTCCTCCTACCACCTGTCCTACAGGACACACGTAGGCCCGAGCCTGCTCTCCTCCTACCACCTGTCCTACAGGACACACATAGGACTGAGCCTGCTCTCCGCCTACCACCTGTCCTACAGAAGGACACACATAGGCCTGAGCCTGCTCTCCTCCAACCACCTGTCCTACAGAAGGACACACATAGGCCTGAGCCTGCTCTCCCCCTACCACCTGTCCTACAGAAGGACACACATAGGCCCGAGCCTGCTCTACTCCTACCACCTGTCCACAGGACACACATAAGCCTGAGACTGCTCTCCTCCTACCACCTGTCCTACAGGACACACATAGGCCCGAGCCTGCTCTCCTCCTACCACCTGTCCTACTACAGGACACACATAGGACTGAGCCTGCTCTCCGCCTACCACCTGTCCTACAGAAGGACTGACATAGGCCCGAGCCTGCTCTCCTCCTACCACCTGTCCTACAGGACACACATAGGCCTGAGCCTGCTCTCCTCCTACCACCTGTCCTACAGAAGGACACACATAGGCCTGAGCCTGCTCTCCTCCTACCACCTGTCCCACAGGACACACATAGGCCTGAGCCTGCTCTCCTCCTACCACCTGTCCTACAGGACACACATAGGCCTGAGCCTGCTCTCCTCCTACCACCTGTCCTACAGGACACACATAGGCCTGAGCCTGCTCTCCTCCTACCACCTGTCCACAGGACACACATAAGCCTGAGCCTGCTCTCCTCCTACCACCTGTCCCACAGAAGGACACACATAAGCCTGAGCCTGCTCTCCTACCACCTGTCCCACCGAACACACATAGGCCTGAGTCTGCTCTCTTCCTTCACAGGTGTCTCTCCTCAGCAATTCACAGTTGTCTCCCTCCAGAAATGCACAGGTGTCTCCCTCCAGCAATGCACAGGTGTCTCTCCTCCGCAATGCACAGGTGTCTCACCCCAGCAATGCACAGGTGTCTCCCTCCAGCAATGCACAGGTGTCTCTGCTCAGCAAAGCACAGGTGTCTCTGCTCAGCAATACACAGGTGTTTCCCTCCAGCAATGCACAGGTGTCTCTCCAAAGCAATGCACAGGTGTCTCACCCCAGCAATGCACAGGTGTCTCTCCTCAGCAATGCACAGGAGTCTCACGCCAGCAATGCACAGGTGTCTCACGCCAGCAATGCACAGGTGTCTCCCCCCAGCAATACACAGGTGTCTCCCCCCAGCAATGCACAGGTGTCTCCCCCCAGCAATGCACAGGTGTCTCCCACCAGCAATGCACAGGTGTCTCTCTCCAGAAATGCACAGGTGTCTCTCCTCAGCCATGCACAGGTATCTCTCCTCAGAAATGCACAGGTGTCTCACCCCAGCAATGCACAGGTGTCTCTGCTCAGCAATGCACAGGTGTTTCCCTCCAGCAATGCACAGGTGTCTTCCCCCCAGCAATGCACAGGTGTCTTCCCCCCAGCAATGCACAGTTATCTCCCTCCAGCAATGCACAGGTGTCTCTCCTCAGCAATGCACAGGTGTCTCCCTCCAGCAGTGCACAGGTGTCTCTCCCCAGCAATGCACAGGTGTCTCCCCCCAGCAATGCACAGGTGTCTCTCTCCAGCAATGCACAGGTGTCTCTCCTCAGCCATGCACAGGTGTCTCTCCTCAGCAATGCACAGGTGTCTCACCCCAGCAATGCACAGGTGTCTCTCCTCAGCAATGCACAGGTGTCTCACCCCAGCAATGCACAGGTGTCTCTCCTCAGCAATGCACAGTTGTCTCCCTCCAGCAATGCACAGGTGTCTCTCCTCCGCAATGCACAGGTGTCTCACCCCAGCAATGCACAGGTGTCTCCCACCAACAATGCACAGTTGTCTCCCTCCAGCAATGCACAGTTATCTCCCTCCAGCATTGCACAGGTGTCTCTCCTCAGCAATGCACAGGTGTCTCACCCCAGCAATGCACAGGTGTCTCTCTCCAGCAATGCACAGGTGTCTCTCCTCAGCCATGCACAGGTGTCTCTCCTCAGCAATGCACAGGTGTCTCACCCCAGCAATGCACAGGTGTCTCTCCTCAGCAATGCACAGTTGTCTCCCTCCAGCAATGCACAGGTGTCTCTCCTCCGCAATGCACAGGTGTCTCACCCCAGCAATGCACAGGTGTCTCCCACCAACAATGCACAGTTGTCTCCCTCCAGCAATGCACAGGTGTCTCACCCCAGCAATGCACAGGTGTCTCCCACCAACAATGCACAGTTGTCTCTCTCCAGCAATGCACAGGTGTCTCTCCTCAGCCATGCACAGGTGTCTCTCCTCAGCAATGCACAGGTGTCTCACCCCAGCAATGCACAGGTGTCTCTCCTCAGCAATGCACAGTTGTCTCCCTCCAGCAATGCACAGGTGTCTCTCCTCCGCAATGCACAGGTGTCTCACCCCAGCAATGCACAGGTGTCTCCCACCAACAATGCACAGTTGTCTCCCTCCAGCAATGCACAGGTGTCTCTGCTCAGCAATGCACAGGTGTTTCCCTCCAGCAATGCACAGGTGTCTCCCCCCAGCAATGCACAGTTATCTCCCTCCAGCAATGCACAGGTGTCTCTCCTCAGCAATGCACAGGTGTCTCACCCCAGCAATGCACAGGTGTCTCTCTCCAGCAATGCACAGGTGTCTCTCCTCAGCCATGCACAGGTGTCTCTCCTCAGCAATGCACAGGTGTCTCACCCCAGCAATGCACAGGTGTCTCTCCTCAGCAATGCACAGTTGTCTCCCTCCAGCAATGCACAGGTGTCTCTCCTCCGCAATGCACAGGTGTCTCACCCCAGCAATGCACAGGTGTCTCCCACCAACAATGCACAGTTGTCTCCCTCCAGCAATGCACAGGTGTCTCACCCCAGCAATGCACAGGTGTCTCCCACCAACAATGCACAGTTGTCTCTCTCCAGCAATGCACAGGTGTCTCTCCTCAGCCATGCACAGGTGTCTCTCCTCAGCAATGCACAGGTGTCTCCCACCAGCAATGCACAGGTGTCTCTCCTCAGCAATGCACAGTTGTCTCCCTCCAGCAATGCACAGGTGTCTCTCCTCCGCAATGCACAGGTGTCTCACCCCAGCAATGCACAGGTGTCTCCCACCAACAATGCACAGTTGTCTCCCTCCAGCAATGCACAGGTGTTTCCCTCCAGCAATGCACAGGTGTCTCCCCCCAGCAATGCACAGTTATCTCCCTCCAGCAATGCACAGGTGTCTCTCCTCAGCAATGCACAGGTGTTTCACCCCAGCAATGCACAGGTGTCTCTCCTCAGCAATGCACAGGTGTCTCACGCCAGCAATGCACAGGTGTCTCATGCCAGCAATGCACAGGTGTCTCACGCCAGCAATACACAGGTGTCTCACGCCAGCAATGCACAGGTGTCTCACGCCAGCAATGCACAGGTGTCTCTCCTCAGCAATGCACAGGTGTCTCCCCCCAGCAATGCACAGGTGTCTCCCCCCAGCAATGCACAGGTGTCTCTCCTCTGCAATGCACAGGTGTCTCTCCTCAGCAATGCACAGGTGTCTCTCCTCAGCAATGCACAGGTGTCTCACGCCAGCAACGCACAGGTGTCTCCCTCCAGCAATGCACAGGTGTCTTTCCTCAGCCATGCACAGGTGTCTCCCCCCAGCAATGCACAGGTGTCTCTCCTCAGCAATGCACAGGTGTCTCACGCCAGCAACGCACAGGTGTCTCCCTCCAGCAATGCACAGGTGTCTTTCCTCAGCCATGCACAGGTGTCTCCCCCCAGCAATGCACAGGTGTCTCCCCCCAGCAATGCACAGTTGTCTCTCCCCAGCAATGCACAGTTGTCTCTCCCCAGCAATGCACAGGTGTCTCCCCCCAGCAATGCACAGGTGTCTCTCCTCAGCAATGCACAGGTGTCTCCCCCAGCAATGCACAGGTGTCTCACGCCAGCAATGCACAGGTGTCTCCCCCCAGCAATGCACAGGTGTCTCTCCCCAGCAATGCACAGGTGTCTCCCACCAGCAATGCACAGGTGTCTCCCACCAGCAATGCACAGGTGTCTCCCCCCAGAAATGCACAGGTGTCTCTCCTCAGCAATGCACAGGTGTCTCCCCCCAGTAATGCACAGGTGTCTCCCCCCAGCAATGCACAGGTGTCTCCCTCCAGCAGTGCACAGATGTCTCTCCTCAGCAATGCACAGTTGTCTCTCCTCAGCAATGCACAGGTGTCTCCTCCCAGCAATGCACAGGTGTCTCTCCTCAGCAATGCACAGGTGTCTCCCCCCCAGTAATGCACAGGTGTCTCCCTTCAGCAATGCACAGGTGTCTCCCTTCAGCAATGCACAGGTGTCTCCCCCCAGCAATGCACAGGTGTCTCTCCTCAGCAATGCACAGGTGTCTCCCCCCCAGTAATGCACAGGTGTCTCCCTTCAGCAATGCACAGGTGTCTCTCCCCAGCAATGCACAGGTGTCTACCTTCAGCAATGCACAGGTGTCTCTTCTCAGCAATGCACAGGTGTCTCTCCTCAGCAATGCACAGTTGTCTCTTCTCAGCAATGCACAGGTGTCTCCCCCCAATGCACAGGTGTCTCCCCCCAGCAATGCACAGGTGTCTCTCCCCAGCAATGCACAGGTGTCTCCCTTCAGCAATGCACAGGTGTCTCTCCTCAGCAATGCACAGGTGTCTACCCCCAGTAATGCACAGGTGTCTCTCCCCAGTAATGCACAGGTGTCTCTCCTCAGCAATGCACAGGTGTCTCTCCTCAGCAATGCACAGGTGTCTCCCCCCAGCAATGCACAGGTGTCTCTCCTCAGCAATGCACAGGTGTCTCCCTCCAGCAGTGCACAGGTGTCTCTCCCCAGCAATGCACAGGTGTCTCCCTCCAGCAGTGCACAGGTGTCTCCCTCCAGCAGTGCACAGGTGTCTCTCCCCAGCAATGCACAGGTGTCTCTCCTCAGCAATGCACAGGTGTCTCCCCCCAGCAGTACACAGGTGTCTCCCCCCAGCAATGCACAGGTGTCTCTCCTCAGCAATGCACAGGTGTCTACCCCCAGTAATGCACAGGTGTCTCTCCCCAGTAATGCACAGGTGTCTCTCCTCAGCAATGCACAGTTGTCTCTCCTCAGCAATGCACAGGTGTCTCCCCCCAGCAATGCACAGGTGTCTCTCCTCAGCAATGCACAGGTGTCTCCCTCCAGCAGTGCACAGGTGTCTCCCTCCAGCAGTGCACAGGTGTCTCTCCCCAGCAATGCACAGGTGTCTCCCTCCAGCAGTGCACAGGTGTCTCCCTCCAGCAGTGCACAGGTGTCTCTCCCCAGCAATGCACAGGTGTCTCTCCTCAGCAATGCACAGGTGTCTCCCTCCAGCAGTGCACAGGTGTCTCCCACCAGCAGTGCACAGGTGTCTCTCCCCAGCAATGCACAGGTGTCTCTCCTCAGCAATGCACAGGTGTCTCCCTCCAGCAGTGCACAGGTGTCTCCCTCCAGCAATGCACAGGTGTCTCCCCCCAGCAATGCACAGGTGTCTCCCCCCAGTGATGCACATGTGTCTCTCCCCAGTGATGCACATGTGTCTCTCCTCAGCAGTGCACAGGTGTCTCCCTCCAGCAGTGCACAGGTGTCTCTCCCCAGCAATGCACAGGTGTCTCTCCTCAGCAATGCACAGGTGTCTCCCCCCAGCAGTACACAGGTGTCTCCCCCCAGCAATGCACAGGTGTCTCCCCCCAGCAATGCACAGGTGTCTCTCCTCAGCAATGCACAGGTGTCTACCCCCAGTAATGCACAGGTGTCTACCCCCAGTAATGCACAGGTGTCTCTCCCCAGTAATGCACAGGTGTCTCTCCTCAGCAATGCACAGTTGTCTCTCCTCAGCAATGCACATGTGTCTCTCCTCAGCAATGCACAGGTGTCTCCCCCCAGCAGTACACAGGTGTCTTCCCCCAGCAATGCACAGGTGTCTCTCCTCAGCAATGCACAGTTGTCTCCCTCTAGCAGTGCACAGGTGTCTCCCTCCAGCAATGCACAGTTGTCTCTCCTCAGCAATGCACAGGTGTCTCCCCCCAGCAATGCACAGGTGTCTCCCCCCAGCAATGCACAGGTGTCTCCCTCCAGCAGTGCACAGATGTCTCTCCCCAGCAATGCACAGTTGTCTCTCCTCAGCAATGCACAGGTGTCTCCCTCCAGCAGTGCACAGGTGTCTCTCCCCAGCAATGCACAGGTGTCTCCCTCCAGCAGTGCACAGGTGTCTCTCCTCAGCAATGCAAAGGTGTCTCTCCTCAGCAATGCACAGGTGTCTCCCCGCAGCAATGCACAGGTGTCTCCCTCCAGCAGTGCACAGGTGTCTCTCCTCAGCAATGCACAGGTGTCTCTCCTCAGCAATGCACAGGTGTCTCCCCCCAGCAATGCACAGGTGTCTCCCCCCAGCAATGCACAGGTGTCTCTCCTCAGCAATGCACAGGTGTCTCTCCCCAGCAATGCACAGGTGTCTCCCTCCAGCAGTGCACAGGTGTCTCTCCTCAGCAATGCACAGGTGTCTCTCCTCAGCAATGCACAGGTGTCTCCCCCCAGCAATGCACAGGTGTCTCCCTCCAGCAGTGCACAGGTGTCTCTCCCCAGCAATGCACAGGTGAGGGGATCAGCCTCAGCCAGAGCTATAGAGACATGAATGTGCAGATCCGAAGCATCACAGTGACAGATATGGCAGCCAGGCCTGCTGGGAGCTCACCAGGAGAACACACCCATAGAAATGAATGGGAGAATGCTATCGAGGTCAGATTTTATCCCTCAAAGATGATTTCAGCTTTTGACCGCACCCCCTCCATACACACAGACCACACCCCTCCTCACACACACCACACCCCTCCTTACCACACAAATAAGGGTAGTTGGGAAAATATAATTAAATACTGGGTACATTTTTTTGCGTTTCTGCGCATTACATATATATATATACAGTGGTCCCTTGGTTTAACAGTAACTTGGATTGAGAGAGTTTTGCAAGAAGAGCTTACAGTTTTTCAAAATAGTAACTTGGTTTAAGAGCATTGCTTTGGTGTAAGAGCTCCCTGTACTGGGTGGGAGGGGGAGTGGGGGAGGGGCATGGTCTGCATAGCGGGGTCTACAGCACTGTACTCTGACCCAGGAAGGCTCCCTCATCTTCCAAATCATAGCAGATCTACTTCAGGCTGGGGCTTACATCAAGGGACAGGACTGTGGAGGTAATCTCTCCATAGCTGTAACCCCTCTCTCCCCGGAGAGAGCGCTGCATGTATGTGCCCACATCTGTCCTGCTTATTCCTTCCTGCTTCCTAACAGCTATACACACTGCTGTTATAATGTGCCTGCACTTATACTTAGCCATTCAAACTCCTCTAAATAAAGTTTCTGTCACTGTTCTGTGATTCTCACTTCCTGATTGGTCCATGCTGAACACACCCCTCCCCCATTGTTGTCATGTGACCACACAGACGTCTGACAGCAGCCCTGCTTCTCTATTCTAGCCTGTTGTACTAAACTACTGCATTATGGGGATCTGCAGCTCCATCCTGTATCTAAAAGCTGCTGCAGTGTTATCAGGGTTATACAGTTACTATACATTATATACCACATGCTGCTATACAGTACAGTAACTTATATATCACATATCCAGCTGCTGTGTTATCAGGGTTATACAGTTACTATACACTATATACCACATGCTGCTATACTGTACAGTAACTTATATATCACATATCCAGCTGCAGTGTTATCAGGGTTATACAGTTACTATACATTATATACCACATGCTGCTATACTGTACAGTAACTTATATACCACATATCCAGCTGCTGTGTTATCAGGGTTATACAGTTACTATACATTATACACCACATGCTGCTATACTGTACAGTAACTTATATATCACATATCCAGCTGCTATGTTATCAGGGTTATACAGTTACTATACATTATATACCACATGCTGCTATACTGTACAGTAACATATATCACATATCCAGCTGCTGTGTTATCAGGGTTATACAGTTACTATACATTATATACCACATGCTGCTATACTGTACAGTAACTTATATATCACATATCCAGCTGCTGTGTTATCAGGGTTATACAGTTACTATACATTATATACCACATGCTGCTATACTGTACAGTAACTTATATATCACATATCCAGCTGCTATGTTATCAGGGTTATACAGTTACTATACATTATATACCACATGCTGCTATACTGTACAGTAACTTATATATCACATATCCAGCTGCTGTGTTATCAGGGTTATACAGTTACTATACATTATATACCACATGCTGCTACACTGTACAGTAACATATATCACATATCCAGCTGCAGTGTTATCAGGGTTATACAGTTACTATACATTATACACCACATGCTGATTGCTATACTGTACAGTAACTTATATATCAAATATCCATCTGCTGCTGTGTTATCAGGGTTATACAGTAACTATACATTATACACCACATGCTGCTATACTGTACAGTAACTTATAATATCACATATCCAGCTGCTGTGTTATCAGGGTTATACAGGTACTATACATTATATACCACATGCTGCTATACTGTACAGTAACATATATCACAGATCCAGCTGCAGTGTTATCAGGGTTATACAGTTACTATACATTATACACCACATGCTGTTAAACTGTACAGTAACTTATATATCACATATCCAGCTGCTGTGTTATCAGGGTTATACAGTTACTATACATTATACACCACATGCTGATTGCTATACTGTACAGTAAATTATATATCACATATCCAGCTGCTGCTGTGTTATCAGGGTTATACAGGTACTATACATTATATACCACATGCTGCTATACTGTACAGTAACTTATATATCACATATCCAGCTGCTGCTGTGTTATCAGGGTTATACAGGTACTATACATTATATACCACATGCTGCTATACTGTACAGTAACTTATATATCACATATCCAGCTGCTGTGTTATCAGGGTTATACAGTTACTATACGTTATACACCACATGCTGCTATACTGTACAGTAACTTATATATCACATATCCAGCTGCTGTGTTATTAGGGTTATACAGTTACTATACATTATACACCACATGCTGCTATACTTTACAGTAACTTATATATCACATATCCAGCTGCCGTGTTATCAGGGTTATACAGTTACTATACATTATATACCACATGCTGCTATACTGTACAGTAACTTATATATCACATATCCAGCTGCTGCTGTGTTATCAGGGTTATACAGTTACTATACATTATACACCACATGCTGCTATACTGTACAGTAACTTATATATCACATATCCAGCTGCTGTGTTATCAGGGTTATACAGTTACTATACATTATATACCACATGATGCTATACTGTACAGTAACTTATATATCACATATCCAGCTGCTGTGTTATCAGGGTTATACAGTTACTATACATTATATACCACATGCTGCTATACTGTACAATAACTTATATATCACATATCCAGCTGCTGTGTTATCAGGGTTATACAGTTACTATACATTATATACCACATGCTGCTATACTGTACAGTAACTTATAATATCACATATCCAGCTACTGTGTTATCAGGGTTATACAGTTACTATACATTATATACCACATGCTGCTATACTGTACAGTAACATATATCACAGATCCAGCTGCAGTGTTATCAGGGTTATACAGTTACTATACATTATACACCACATTCTGTTAAACTGTACAGTAACTTATATATCACATATCCAGCTGCTGTGTTATCGGGGTTATACAGTTACTATACATTATACACCACATGCTGATTGCTATACTGTACAGTAAATTATATATCACATATCCAGCTGCTGCTGTGTTATCAGGGTTATACAGTTACTATACATTATATACCACATGCTGCTATACTGTACAGTAACTTATATATCACATATCCAGCTGCTGTGTTATCAGGGTTATACAGTTACTATACGTTATATACCACATGCTGCTACACTGTACAGTAACTTATATATCACATATCCAGCTGCTGCTGTGTTATCAGGGTAATACAGTTACTATACATTATATACCACATGCTGCTATACTGTACAATAACTTATATATCACATATCCAGCTGCTGTGTTATCAGGGTTATACAGTTACTATACATTATATACCACATGCTGCTATACTGTACAGTAACTTATATATCACATATCCAGCTGCCGTGTTATCAGGATTATACAGTTACTATACATTATATACCACATGCTGCTATACTGTACAGTAACTTATATATCACATATCCAGCTGCTGTAGTGTTATCAGGATTATACAGTTACTCTACATTATATACCACATGCTGCTATACTGTACAGTAACTTATATATCACATATTCAGCTGCTGCTGTGTTATCAGGGTAATACAGTTACTATACATTATACTCCACATGCTGCTATACTGTACAGTAACTTATATATCACATATCCAGCTGCTGTGTTATCGGGGTTATACAGTTATTATACATTATATACCACATGCTGCTATACTGTACAGTAACTTATATATCACATATCCAGCTGCTGCTGTGTTATCAGGGTTATACAGTTACTATACATTATATACCACATGCTGCTATACTGTATAGTAACTTATATATCACATATCCAGCTGCTGTGTTATCAGGGTTATACAGTTAGTATACATTATACACCACATGCTGCTATACTGTACAATAACTTATATATCACATATCCAGATGCTGCAGTGTTATCAGGGTTATACAGTTACTATACATTATATACCACATGCTGCAATACTGTACAGTAACTTATATATCACATATCCAGCTGCTGTGTTATCAGGGTTATACAGTTACTATACATTATATACCACATGCTGCTATACTGTATAGTAACTTATATATCACATATCCAGCTGCTGTGTTATCAGGGTTATACAGTTACTATACATTATACACCACATGCTGCTATACTTTACAGTAACTTATATATCACATATCCAGCTGCCGTGTTATCAGGGTTATACAGTTACTATACATTATATACCACATGCTGCTATACTGTACAGTAACTTATATATCACATATCCAGCTGCTGTGTTATCAGGGTTATTCAGTTACTATACGTTATATACCACATGCTGCTACACTGTACAGTAACTTATATATCACATATCCAGCTGCTGCTGTGTTATCAGGGTAATACAGTTACTATACATTATATTCCACATGCTGCTATACTGTACAATAACTTATATATCACATATCCAGCTGCTGTGTTATCAGGGTTATACAGTTACTATACATTATATACCACATGCTGCTATACTGTACAGTAACTTATATATCACATATCCAGCTGCCGTGTTATCAGGATTATACAGTTACTATACATTATATACCACATGCTGCTATACTGTACAGTAACTTATATATCACATATCCAGCTGCTGTAGTGTTATCAGGATTATACAGTTACTATACATTATATACCACATGCTGCTATACTGTACAGTAACTTATATATCACATATTCAGCTGCTGCTGTGTTATCAGGGTAATACAGTTACTATACATTATACTCCACATGCTGCTATACTGTACAGTAACTTATATATCACATATCCAGCTGCTGTGTTATCGGGGTTATACAGTTATTATACATTATATACCACATGCTGCTATACTGTACAGTAACTTATATATCACATATCCAGCTGCTGCTGTGTTATCAGGGTTATACAGTTACTATACATTATATACCACATGCTGCTATACTGTATAGTAACTTATATATCACATATCCAGCTGCTGTGTTATCAGGGTTATACAGTTAGTATACATTATACACCACATGCTGCTATACTGTACAATAACTTATATATCACATATCCAGCTGCTGCAGTGTTATCAGGGTTATACAGTTACTATACATTATATACCACATGCTGCAATACTGTACAGTAACTTATATATCACATATCCAGCTGCTGTGTTATCAGGGTTATACAGTTACTATACATTATATACCACATGCTGCTATACTGTATAGTAACTTATATATCACATATCCAGCTGCTGTGTTACCAGGGTTATACAGTTACTATACATTATATACCACATGCTGCTATACTGTACAGTAACTTATATATCACATATCCAGCTGCTGTGTTATCAGGGTTATACAGTTACTATACATTATATACCACATGCTGCTATACTGTACAGTAACTTATATATCACATATCCAGCTGCTGTGTTATCAGGGTTATACAGTTACTATACATTATATACCACATGCTGCTATACTGTACAGTAACTTATATATCACATATCCAGCTGCTGTGTTATCAGGGTTATACAGTTACTATACATTATATACCACATGCTGCTATACTGTACAGTAACTTATAAATCACATATCCAGCTGCTGCTGTGTTATCAGGGTTATACAGTTACTATACATTATATACCACATGCTGCTATACTGTACAGTAACTTATATATCACATATCCAGCTGCTGTGTTATCAGGGTTATACAGTTACTATACATTATACACCACATGCTGCTATACTGTACAGTAACTTATATATCACAGATTCTGCTGCTGTGTTATCAGGGTTATACAGTTACTATACATTATATACCACATGCTGCTATACTGTACAGTAACTTATATATCACATATCCAGCTGCTTCTCATTGTTTCATCTCTTCTACATGTTATTCAGAATAATTATCAGTATATTTGGGGGTGGAAGCAATTGTCTGCAGATCAGTGGTTTCTTATGGGGACATTTGCTTCGGTTTAAGAGTGGATTTGGATTACTAGAGCAGTCCCGGAATGCATTACGCTCGTAACTGTGTGTATATATAACTGTGTGTATATATATATATATATATATATATATATATATATATATATATATATACATCTATCAGAAAGATAGATAGATAGATAGATAGATAGATAGATAGATAGATAGAGGACCTCCAGTATAATATCAGAATGAATACACATGTAATACCTGTGTATATACAGTTATACCTGTAATAGCAAATGTATGGCCCCCTCCAGCACTGATGCTCTTTATTAAGGACCACTCTTTCCCCAAGTCTGGCACTTGCTGAGGATGCCCGGTGTCATCTTTGCCTCTCAGCCCTAGTTGACCATAATTGTTGAAGCCCTGAAAGAAAGAATAAGATTAATGAGTTGAGAAAGGAATTGTGCAGAATATAGAACATAAAGCTGCCTGAAGGGATTAGAGTAGATAACCTCCAAGCACACTGTGTGATCTGCACTACATGGGAGAGTTATACACTGTAGGACCTACCTGGGCTCCTCCATCTAACTGTACTACACACGAGGTGTCCACAGCTGCTCCCACACATAGCAGAGTGCAGCGCACAGGAGCTGCATGCGCCTTTTTTTGGGATCTCAGCCAATGACAGATGCTGCAGCAGATCCTGACATGCTGCAGCTACTGAGTCTAGGTGCAGAGTTCTCTCCATCCAGTGTTATCTGCAGGGGGGATGGGGAGCCCTTACAGCAGAGATAAGGGGGTCTCACTATTGGCTGCAGAGAGATGGGGTCCTCAGAGCGGAGATTGCATATACACTGTTCTGTGCAGAGAGATGGAGGTCTCTCAGAGCAGAGATGGGGGGTCTCACTTCACTGTTCTCTGGAGAGGGATGGGGGTCTCTCTGCTCCCTCCACAAAGCTCATATAGTTTTCAGCTACAATTTTATGTCAGTTTTTGGTGTAAATGCAGTGGGGCACAGGACACCACACCCCCTTTACACAAGGTCCCACACACTTTCAAAAAAATAGCGAGCATGATATAAAACGTTACATTTAAAATGTAAAAAGTTACATTTTTGCACAAGCGAGTTTTACACCAAAGAATTGGTCAAATAAGTTGAAAAAAGGTATATAAGTGAATCCCCTCCTGTGTCTCCTAGCAGGCTCCCTTGGTCTCATTTCCTCTTACCTTGTCCAACCCCAGCCTCGTCTCCTCTCGCCTCTGTCATCCCCGGCCTACTCTTCCCACCCATTCATTCCAAGTCTCCTCTAGCCCTGTCTATCCCTGGACATGTAGAGAGAAAGGAGCTGCTGCACCTCACACCTATGGCTGACACTGTTGCCTCTTGGCTAAATCAAGGCCAGGATATTGATATATAATTTGATTAAACCATATTGCCTCATGTACCACGTGCAGGTCTCCTGGCTCACATGAGTCAATATACTAACTCAACACTGTGTCGGTCAGCGACCACTAACCCTGCAAAGCGAGCGCAAGCAGGGAAGGGAGGCCACGGAATGGCCCTGCAACCCCATTGTCACAGGATCAAACCCCAAGGGCCCCCCAAACCCAGCAGGCGCCACTTGCGCTGGCTTTGCAGGGTCTTGTCTCCTGTCGCCCGTTCATCCCTGTACATTCCCAGTCTCCTCTCAGACCATCCCTCCCTGGCCTCCTCTCCTACCCCTGTACATCCCCAGTCTCCTCTCACCCCATCCATCTTCGGCCTTGTCTCCTCTCACCTCGTCCATCCTCGGCCTCGCCCCCTCTCGCACGTCCATCTATGGCCTCCTCTCCGACCCACAGTCTCCTCTCGCCCCATCCATCCCTGGCCTCCTCTTCCACCCCTGTTCATTCCCAGTCTCCTCTAGCCCCGTCCATCTCAGGCCTCATCTCCTGTCACCTGTCAATCCCCGACCTCATCTCCTATCACCCCTTACATCCCTGGCCTCCTCTCCCACCCCTGTATATTCCCAGTCTCTTCTCGCCCCATCCATCCTCGGCCTAGTCTCCAGGGCCGGACTGGGAGTTAAAGTTAGCCCTGGCACTCAAACCCTAGCAGCCCACATAACATATCCTCCCTGATATGTCATAGATATCGGTGTATAATACACGCTGTAGCAAATTCTTCTTCAAATGGCCATGTTCCTCACTGCTTCCTTGAGACCCCCAGCAACACATAAAATGAAGATATATTATAATTTGCTGCAGATTTGATGTTTTAATTACATATTTCAGAAGCATCAAATCTGCAATGGATTAGATTTGAACATGCCCTTGAAGGGAATCCGTGAGGTTCATACCAGGTACACAGCTGTAGATCCCAGCAAAAAGGGATGGGGAATATAAGTGGCTGGACCTAAGGTTCTGCCACTTATATCTCCCCCACACCTGTTTTCCGGAATCTACAACACCATATCTAGTATGGACCTTATAGATTCCCTTTAACCCTTTAAGGACAGAGCCAATTTCGATTTTTGCGTTTTCGTTTTTTCCTCCTTGTGCATCAAAGGCCATAGCACTTGCATTTTTCCACCTAGAAACCCACATGAGCCCTTATTTTTTGCGTCACTAATTGTACTTTGCAATGACAGGCTGAATTTTTGCATAAAGTACACTGTGAAATCAGAAAAAAATTCAAAGTGTGGTGAAATTGAAAAAAACAAACGCATTTTGTTTATTTGGGGGAAATGTGTTTTTACACCATTCGCCCTGGGGTAAAACTGACTTGTTATGCACGTTCCTCAAGTCGTTACGATTAAAACGATATGTAACAAGTATAACTTATATTGTATCTGATGGCCTGTAAAAAATTCAAACCGTTGTTAACAAATATACGTCACTTAAAACCGCTACATTCCCCGGCTTATAGCGCTTTTATCCTTTGGTCTATGGGGCTGTGTCAGGTGTCATTTTTTGCGACATGACATGTTTTTTCTATCGATACCTTGATTGCGCATATACGACTTTTTGATCGCTTTTTATTACAATTTTTCTGGATTTGATGCGACCAAAAATGCGCAATTTTGCACTTTGGGATTTTTTTGCGCTCATGCCGTTTACCGTGCGAGATCAGGAATGTGATTAATTAATAGTTCGGGCGATTACGCGCGCGGCGATACCAAATATGTTTGTTTATTTATTTATTTGTTTACTTTTATTTATAACCTGGGAAAAGGGGGGTGATTCAGACTTTTATTAGGGGAGGGGGATTTTTATTGACAACAACACTATATATTTTTTTTTTAGACATATACTAGAAGCCCCCCTATGGTTGGGGTTATTCCTCCTGGGGTTAGGGTTATTACCCCCTAGGGGACTTCTAGTATATACACTTTGATCTCTCATTGAGATCTCTGCAGCATAGATATGCTGCAGAGATCCATGAGATAGGCACTCGTTTACGAGTGCCGAGTCGGGGACGGCGCCATCTTGGAGCGGTCCCCGGCCGGCTTCAGAAACGGAGATCGCTCCTCCGGGATAACATCCCGGTGGAGCGATCTCCGCCACTAGACACCAGGGAGACGCTGGATCCGGTAATCGGATGCAGCTGTCATGTTTGACAGCTGCATCTGATTACTGTATTAGCGGGCACGGCAATCGGACCGTGCCCGCTAATACCTACGGTCCCGGGCTACAAGCGGCACCCGGCACCGACGCGGTTCAGAGCGGGGTCGCCGTGCGGCCCCGCTCTGAACGCCCTTACAGGCAATAGGGCGTACCTATACGCCCTTTGTCGTTAAGGGGTTAAATGGGGAAAAACATGGCTGCTTTCTTCCAGAAACAATGCCACTCTCCTCCTCAGTTTGTGTGTGGTATTGCAGCTCAGTTCCATTGAAGTAAATGAAGCCAAGTTGTAATACCACACACAACCTAAGGACAGGCAATGTTTTTGGAAGAGTTGTGTTGTCATGTTGGGATTGTACATATATGTGCAATCCAAGATATCAAAGAACTGCTAGATACTGTATGTTTCATACTGTATCTATCTTTCTTTCTATCTATCTGTCTCATCTTTATCATCTATCTATCAATCTGTCACATAACTGTCTCTAATCTCTCTCTCATATCTATCTATCCATGTAGACAAAGCATTGATCAGAGGTTTAGGGCCCCATGGCAAATTTTAGGGTATTTTCTCTGCATAATAAGACTGTATATTTCTAAATAACAGTCATAGCTACCAAAATTACACCAGTGTACAGGAAGAAAATATCACAATACATGTTACCGCCAAACTGTTACCGACCAAACCTAGTATACAGAAACTAATACTACCAATAATACCAGTATACAAGAAGGAAGTATTATCACCATACGTGTTACTACAACACTGTTACTAAGCATAACCAGTAAACAAAACCAATATTACCAATAATACCAGTATACAAGCATACCTCCCAACTTTTGCTGAGAGGAAAGAGGGACAGTCACGGCAATGCACCACACCCCCTATAGGCACGCCCTCCCCATAACCACACCCCCATAGCCACACCCTCATAGCCACGTCACCTATTACCATTATATAAAAAACAAATATCACCACATCATGACTTACCCCCCATTAGGGCTGGGCGATATGGCCAAAAAATAAAATCTCGATTTTTTAAAAATTTTGGACGATTCTCGATTTAAATCTCAATTTTTTTCTCTTTTTGCTAAAAATGCAGGATATTTTTCTCCCTGCAGCATCAGAAACTATTTTATAGATGTTTGAGACAACAACCATATTGCTTCCCAGTGTAACAGTGCTCCTGCCGTGCCCCTATGTAGTAGACAAGCCCATTGTGTGCCCCATATAAGTAGTTTTTCCAAATATGTGCCCTATGTACTAGTGTATTAGTAGTAGTACAGATGAGGGGATTAGCAGTACAGGTAAAGATGAGGGGTGTAGTAGTGGTACAGATGAGGGGTGTAGTAGTAGTAGTAGTACAGGAACAGATGAGGGGTGCAGTAGTAGTAGTGCAGGTAAAGATGAGGGGTGTAGTAGTAGTACAGGTACAGATGAGGAGTGTAGTAGTAGCACAGGTACAGATGAGGGTGTAGTAGAAGTACAGGTATAGATGAGGGGTGTAGTAGTAGTACAGGTACAGATGAGGGGTGTAGTAGTACAGGTATAGATGAGGGTGTAGTAGTAGTAGTAGTACAGGTATAGATGAGGGTGTAGTAGTAGTAGTACAGGTATAGATGAGGGGTGTAGTAGTAGTACAGGTATAGATGGGGGTGTAGTAGTAGTACAGGTATAGATGAGGGGTGTAGTAGTACAGGTACAGATGAGGAGTGTAGTAGTAGTACAGGTACAGATGAGGAGTGTAGTAGTAGTGCAGGTACAGATGAGGAGTGTAGTAGTAGTACAGGTACAGATGAGGAGTGTAGTAGTAGTAGTAGTACAGGTATAGATGAGGGGTGTAGTAGTAGTACAGGTAAAGATGAGGGGTGTAGTAGTACAGGTTTAGATGAGGGGTGTAGTAGTAGTAGTAGTAGTACAGGTACAGATGAGGGGTATAGTAGTAGTACAGGTACAGATGAGGGGTGTAGTAGTAGTACAGGTACAGATGAGGAGTGTAGTAGTAGTACAGGTAAAGATGAGGGGTGTAGTAGTAGTACAGGTATAGATGAGGAGTGTAGTAGTAGTAGTACAGGTATAGATGAGGGGTGTAGTAGTAGTAGTACAGGTATAGATGGGGGTGTAGTAGTAGTAGTACAGGTACAGATGAGGGGTGTAGTAGTAGTACAGGTATAGATGAGGAGTGTAGTAGTAGTACAGGTAAAGATGAGGGGTGTAGTAGTAGTACAGGTACAGATGAGGAGTGTAGTAGTAGTACAGGTATAGATGAGGGGTGTAATAGTAGTAGTACAGGTATAGATGAGGGGTGTAGTAGTACAGGTATAGATGAGGAGTGTAGTAGTACAGGTATAGATGAGGGGTGTAGTAGTAGTACAGGTATAGATGAGGAGTGTAGTAGTAGTAGTAGTACAGGTATAGATGAGGGGTGTAGTAGTAGTAGTACAGGTACAGATGAGGAGTGTAGTAGTAGTACAGGTAAAGATGAGTGGTGTAGTAGTAGTAGTAGTACAGGTATAGATGAGGGGTGTAGTAGTAGTACAGGTACAGATGAGGAGTGTAGTAGTAGTACAGGTAAAGATGAGGGGTGTAGTAGTAGTAGTAGTACAGGTATAGATGAGGGGTGTAGTAGTAGTAGTACAGGTATAGATGAGGGGTGTAGTAGTAGTAGTACAGGTATAGATGAGGGGTGTAGTAGTAGTAGTAGTACAGGTAAAGATGAGGGGTGTAGTAGTAGTACAGGTACAGATGAGGAGTGTAGTAGTAGTACAGGTAAAGATGAGGGGTGTAGTAGTAGTACAGGTACAGATGAGGAGTGTAGTAGTAGTACAGGTTAAGATGAGGAGTGTAGTAGTAGTACAGGTACAGATGAGGGGTGTAGTAGTAGTAGTACAGGTATAGATGAGGGGTGTAGTAGTAGTACAGGTAAAGATGAGGAGTGTAGTAATAGTACTGGTATAGATGAGGGGTGTAGTAGTAGTACAGGTATAGATGAGGGGTGTAGTAGTAGTACAGGTATAGATGAGGGGTGTAGTAGTAGTACAGGTACAGATGAGGAGTGTAGTAGTAGTACAGGTACAGATGAGGAGTGTAGTAGTAGTACAGGTACAGATGAGGAGTGTAGTAGTAGTACAGGTAAAGATGAGGGGTGTAGTAGTAGTACAGGTACAGATGAGGAGTGTAGTGGTAGTACAGGTACAGATGAGGAGTGTAGTAGTAGTAGTACAGGTATAGATGAGGAGTGTAGTAGTAGTACAGGTACAGATGAGGGGTGTAGTAGTAGTACAGGTACAGATGAGGGGTGTAGTAGTAGTACAGGTAAAGATGAGGGGTGTAGTAGTAGTACAGGTACAGATGAGGAGTGTAGTAGTAGTACAGGTACAGATGAGGAGTGTAGTAGTAGTACAGGTACAGATGAGGAGTGTAGTAGTAGTACAGGTATAGATGAGGAGTGTAGTAGTAGTACAGGTACAGATGAGGAGTGTAGTAGTAGTACAGGTACAGATGAGGGGTGTAGTAGTAGTACAGGTAAAGATGAGGGGTGTAGTAGTAGTACAGGTACAGATGAGGAGTGTAGTAGTAGTACAGGTTAAGATGAGGGGTGTAGTAGTAGTACAGGTACAGATGAGGAGTGTAGTAGTAGTACAGGTAAAGATAAGGGGTGTAGTAGTAGTACAGGTACAGATTAGGAGTGTAGTGGTAGTACAGGTATAGATGAGGGGTGTAGTAGTACAGGTATAGATGAGGGGTGTAGTAGTAGTACAGGTACAGATGAGGGGTGTAGTAGTAGTACAGGTACAGATGAGGAGTGTAGTAGTAGTACAGGTATAGATGAGGAGTGTAGTAGTAGTAGTAGTACAGGTATAGATGAGTGGTGTAGTAGTAGTAGTAGTACAGGTATAGATGAGGGGTGTAGTAGTAGTACAGGTATAGATGAGGAGTGTAGTAGTAGTACAGGTATAGATGAGGGGTGTAGTAGTAGTACAGGTATAGATGAGGAGTGTAGTAGTAGTACAGGTATAGATGAGGGGTGTAGTAGTAGTACAGGTACAGATGAGGAGTGTAGTAGTAGTACAGGTATAGATGAGGAGTGTAGTAGTAGTACAGGTATAGATGAGGGGTGTAGTAGTAGTACAGGTACAGATGAGGGGTGTAGTAGTAGTACAGGTACAGATGAGGAGTGTAGTAGTAGTACAGGTAAAGATGAGTGGTGTAGTAGTAGTAGTACAGGTATAGATGAGGGGTGTAGTAGTAGTACAGGTACAGATGAGGAGTGTAGTAGTAGTACAGGTAAAGATGAGGGGTGTAGTAGTAGTAGTACAGGTATAGATGAGGGGTGTAGTAGTAGTAGTACAGGTATAGATGAGGGGTGTAGTAGTAGTACAGGTAAAGATGAGGGGTGTAGTAGTAGTACAGGTACAGATGAGGAGTGTAGTAGTACAGGTAAAGATGAGGGGTGTAGTAGTAGTACAGGTACAGATGAGGAGTGTAGTAGTAGTACAGGTATACATGAGGGTCAGGGACATAGCTAAGAGCATGGGGCAGACTGGGGGGGAAGGGCATGGGGTACACTGGGCTGGAGAGCATGGGGTACACTGGGGGGGGCAAGTATGGGGCACACTGGGGGGACATGCATGGGGCACACTGGGGGGAGCATGGGGCAGATCGGGGGGAGAATAGGGCAGATCGGCAGGGGCATGGAGCAGACCGGAGCAGGAGGGAACATACCTGGTGTACCCGCTCTGCGCGGGCGCACACCACCGGCACTTGCGCTCTCCTCCAGCCCGCACTACTCCCCGCAGCGGACCCGCCCCCATAGCCAGACATATATGCGCGCTTCCTCCCGGCCGCACATGGAGGTCCCCGGAGGAGGCTGCAGATACTGAAGCATCGGGTGATAGTGTCGCTGCTGTACAGCTCCAGCACCCGCAGCGATCACCCGATGCTTCAGTATCTGCAGCCTCCTCCGGGGACCTCCATGTGCGGCCGGGAGGAAGCGCGCGTACACGTCCGGCTATGGGGGCGGGTCAGAGGCGGGGACATAGGACGCTGCTGGCCGCTCTCGCTCCGTCCTCACGCTGTTTCAGTAGCTGGAGGATGCGAGCAGCCCCCCGCGCGCCCAAATCCAATGATTTTTTGGGAAAATCGATTTTCGATTTTCCAAAAAAGTCAAATCGATTCTCAAATTCTGGGCGAATTAATCGAATTAATTTGATTAATCGCCCAGCCCTACCCCCCATATACCATTACTACGTAACATCCACTATACAAAGACCAGTATCTCCACTACACTGACCTATACAGAGGTAGATACAAATGCTGCTCAGGCTTTTTACACCACATACGTGATTATAGTACAGCTACAGTCAGTGACTCACAGGGGGCGTCTTCTCTGATCGGAATTGCTCACTTTTTCTCTTCTTCTCCATTTGGTACAGTCCATCATGAAAACCACTTCTGGCAATGCCTCGTCCCTGAAGAATCTGCCGGACAAATATTTTAGGCTTTTTGCTTTTGCACGATCCTCACCATCTATACAAAGTCCCCATCTATATTGCTCTGCACTGTAACAGTGCTCACTCTATGCCACCCTGTAGTGTTTAGGCCTACTGTGGACCCTCAAATAGTACTTAGGCCCCTCTGTGCCCTCATATAGTAGATACACCCCCTCTGTGCCCTCATATAGTAGATAAGCCACCTCTGTGCCCCCCATATAGTAGATACGCCACCTCTATGCCCCCATATAGTAGATACGCCACCTCTGTGCCCCCCATATAGTAGATACACCACCTCTGTGCCCTCATATAGTAGATACCCCACCTCTGTGCTCTCATATAGTAGATAACCCACTTCTGTGCCCTCATATAGTAGATAAACCACCTCTGTGCCCTCATATAGTAGATACCCCACCTCTGTGCCCTCATATAGTAGATAACCCACTTCTGTGCCCTTATATAGTAGATAAACCACCTCTGTGCCCTCATATAGTAGATACCCCACCTCTGTGCCCTCATATAGTAGATAACCCACTTCTGTGCCCTCATATAGTAGATACACCACCTCTGTGCCCTCATATAGTATATACACCACCTCAGTGCCCTCATATAGTAGATACACCCCCTCTGTGCCCTCATATAGTAGATACACCCCCTCTGTGCCCTCATATAGTAGATACGCCACCTCTGTGCCCCCCATATAGTAGATACGCCACCTCTGTGCCCCCCATATAGTAGATACACCACCTCTGTGCCCTCATATAGTAGATACCCCACCTCTGTGCTCTCATATAGTAGATACCCCACCTCTGTGCCCTCATATAGTAGATAACCCACTTCTGTGCCCTCATATAGTAGATAAACCACCTCTGTGCCCTCATATAGTAGATACACCACCAGAGCTGGAGGAGATAAGAACAGGAGGCACTGAGCTGGTGGAGATAAGCACAGGAGGCACAGAGCTGGTGGAGATAAGCACAGGGGCACAGAGCTGGTGGAGATAAGCACAGGGGGCACAGAGCTGGTGGAGATAAGCACAGAGGCACAGAGCTGGTGGAGATAAGCACAGGGACACAGAGAGCTGGTGGAGATAAGCACAGGGGGCACAGAGCTGGTGCAGATAAGCACAGGGGGCACAGAGCTGGTGGAGATAAGCACAGGGGGCACAGAGCTGGTGCAGATAAGCACAGGGGCACAGAGCTGGTGCAGATAAGCACAGGGGCACTGAGAGCTGGTGGAGATAAGCACAGGGGCACAGAGCTGGTGGAGATAAGCACAGGGGCACAGAGCTGGTGGAGATAAGCACAGGGGCACAGAGCTGGTGGAGATAAGCACAGGGGCACAGAGCTGGTGGAGATAAGCACAGGGGCACAGAGCTGGTGGAGATAAGCACAGGGGCACAGAGCTGGTGAAGATAAGCACAGGGGCACAGAGAGCTGGTGGAGATAAGCACAGGGGGCACAGAGCTGGTGGAGATAAGCACATGGGCACAGAGCTGGTGGAGATAAGCACAGGGGCACAGAGCTGGTGGAGATAAGCACAGGGGGCACAGAGCTGGTGGAGATAAGCACAGGGGCACAGAGCTGGTGGAGATAAGCACAGGGGCACAGAGAGCTGGTGGAGATAAGCACAGGGGGCACAGAGCTGGTGGAGATAAGCACAGGGGCACAGAGCTGGTGGAGATAAGCACAGGGGGCACAGAGCTGGTGGAGATAAGCACAGGGGCACAGAGAGCTGGTGGAGATAAGCACAGGGGCACAGAGCTGGTGGAGATAAGCACAGGGGGCACAGAGCAGGAGGAGATAAGCACAGGGGCACAGAGAGCTGGTGGAGATAAGCACAGGGGCACCGAGCTGGTGGAGATAAGCACAGGGGCACAGAGCTGGTGGAGATAAGCACAGGGGCACAGAGAGCTGGTGGAGATAAGCACAGGGGGCACAGAGCTGGTGGAGATAAGCACATGGGCACAGAGCTGGTGGAGATAAGCACAGGGGCACAGAGCTGGTGGAGATAAGCACAGGGGCACAGAGCTGGTGGAGATAAGCACAGGGGCACAGAGAGCTGGTGGAGATAAGCACAGGGGCACAGAGCTGGTGGAGATAAGCACAGGGGCACAGAGAGCTGGTGGAGATAAGCACAGGGGGCACAGAGAGCTGGTGGAGATAAGCACAGGGGCACTGAGAGCTGGTGGAGATAAGCACAGGGGCACAGAGCTGGTGGAGATAAGCACAGGGGCACAGAGCTGGTGGAGATAAGCACAGGGGCACAGAGAGCTGGTGGAGATAAGCACAGGGGCACCGAGCTGGTGGAGATAAGCACAGGGGCACAGAGCTGGTGGAGATAAGCACAGGGGCACAGAGAGCTGGTGGAGATAAGCACAGGGGGCACAGAGCTGGTGGAGATAAGCACAGAGGCACAGAGCTGGTGGAGATAAGCACAGGGACACAGAGAGCTGGTGGAGATAAGCACAGGGGGCACAGAGCTGGTGCAGATAAGCACAGGGGGCACAGAGCTGGTGGAGATAAGCACAGGGGGCACAGAGCTGGTGCAGATAAGCACAGGGGCACAGAGCTGGTGGAGATAAGCACAGGGGCACAGAGAGCTGGTGGAGATAAGCACAGGGGCACAGAGCTGGTGGAGATAAGCACAGGGGCACTGAGAGCTGGTGGAGATAAGCACAGGGGCACAGAGCTGGTGGAGATAAGCACAGGGGCACAGAGCTGGTGGAGATAAGCACAGGGGCACAGAGAGCTGGTGGAGATAAGCACAGGGGCACCGAGCTGGTGGAGATAAGCACAGGGGCACAGAGCTGGTGGAGATAAGCACAGGGGCACAGAGAGCTGGTGGAGATAAGCACAGGGGGCACAGAGCTGGTGGAGATAAGCACATGGGCACAGAGCTGGTGGAGATAAGCACAGGGGCACAGAGCTGGTGGAGATAAGCACAGGGGCACAGAGCTGGTGGAGATAAGCACAGGGGCACAGAGAGCTGGTGGAGATAAGCACAGGGGCACAGAGCTGGTGGAGATAAGCACAGGGGCACAGAGAGCTGGTGGAGATAAGCACAGGGGGCACAGAGAGCTGGTGGAGATAAGCACAGGGGCACTGAGAGCTGGTGGAGATAAGCACAGGGGCACAGAGCTTGTGGAGATAAGCACAGGGGCACAGAGCTGGGGAAGGAGGGGGGATAAGCACCATGCACAGCTGAGGGACACCTGACAGACCCCCCTCCCCGGATCACTCATCACTGCTCTCCCTCCCTCCAGGCTGATGCAGGTCATGTGCTCTGGACCCCGGCAGCCTCCTCCTCCGGCACCAGCTCTCACTGCCAGGTACTGATGGTGTATAGGGGGCGCACCACAGAGCTGTGTTAATCTGGCCCTGGCAGGAGCTATGGGGGAGAGAGCGGCCTCTTGTGGCCGGAGGCAGAATGACGCCTTTGGTCACAAGAGTTAGCAGAGCAGGAAGCCGATGTTTCCTGCTCTGCCAGTGTGCGGCGGGACACACGGGGGCTGTACCGGTACAGCGGGACATGGTTCCAAAATCGGGACCGTCCCGCTGAAACCGGGACAGTTGGGAGGTATGAGTAACAAATAATACCTCCGCACCATGGCCATTACCATCATATAATGACTAATACCACCATACTGACAAAGAATAAAATCCACTATATAAAGAGAGATAACTAATAATACCAGTATATATAGGATAAGTAATACAGTCATAGCATGATCACTATCACCACCAGACTGCATAATACCACTGTACTGTTACTGAATAAAAGTTCTGCAGACCAAGTACTTGTAGTGCAGTTACATCCTGTGACTCACATGAGACGTCTTCTGCATGGATTGCAAGTGATGTTTTTTTCTGAAGTCTTTCATTTTTCTTTTCTTCTCCATCTGGCCCAGACATCATGAAGTTATCTCTGACCATGACTTTTCTCCACAGGATCTGCCAGACAAACATTTTAGGTTCCTCACTCTAACCTCAGCCACATCTATATAAAAATTCCCCAAGTGTATTGCTTTATATAATAACCGTGCTATCTCTGTGTCCCTGTATAAGCAGTTAGGCTCAGTTTGTGCCTCCTAATAGTGATCTGGCCCCTCTGCACACATCCCCATATAGTGTTATATTATCAGGCCCCCTCTGTACCCCATATAACAATAGGCCTTCTCAGTGCTGTGTTCCCATATAGTAAAAAGGCCACTCTTTTGTGCTTCACATAGTTTGGGCCCTGTCTGTTCCCTATATGCCCCCTCTGTGCTCCCTTACATTGAGGGCCTCCTCCCTATCCCCACATAGTATTAGACCCCCCATCTGTGCCCGCATAAAGCATAGGGCTCCACTGTACCCTCATATGGTATAGGACCTCTCTGAATCTTCATATAGTATAGGTCCCTTATATGCCCCTTGGTGGACAGCGATCTGCTTAAGTGAGGTGTACAGGGACTGCCAGGGGTTAATTTGTTTGGGTAGTGAGGAGTTAACAGTCCCGTGCCTGTGTTCCCTCCCCTCTCAGTTCTATTGGAGGTTTGGTTGTTAAGGGGTGGTAGTTAAGCCCTGGTCCAATCAGCAGAGGCTTCTGCTCGTGTAGCTCCTTCCTGTCAGTGAGCTTTCTCTTTCTGTTCAGACAAGCGAGGAAGAGGACGTCCCTCCCTCCCACCCTGTTATGGTTGGAATTCTAACATATGTTTTCTGTTACTAGATTTGAAGTTAAGTCACAGCTGTTGGCGGTTATGAGAAGCTAAGCCACGAGGTGAAGGTGGTAGTGCCCGCCGGGAGCGGCGGCTGGCATACCCTGAGTGGAGACCTCCGTTTTCTGGCACTTATAAATGGTTAAAAGAAAAGGTTATAAGAGAAATAAAAGCTGTGGCCCGAGACCGCCCAACAAAAGTTATTATGTCTGTGTTTTATTATGGGTTATATCACGGGACTAGGGGATTGTAGGGTTAAGTGTTATCCTGGCAGTCTTAATGCCAATGTATAGTTGCAGCACACCAGTGGGGGGACACACTAAAAAGCATGAAGAGAAATAATTAACATTATTTCCTATGGGGAATAATGTAAAACACAGTTTTAATTGGTTTTATTAGTTAGAAAGATCCAGAATGAACAGCATATTTCTGTAGTGCTTAGTGGATTGAGCGTATACGCCATAGATACCGATGTGTGTAACCTACCTGTGCAAGGTACACCTGGAATGAGTGGGATGGGATATTTAGGGAAATGAGCGCATATTCCATAGAAAAAGAGGTGTAGTTCTTTCCCTGTGCAAGATTGACCTGAAGAAGAGAACTACATCTCTTTTTCTATGGACTATGCGCTCATTTCCCTCAATATCCCATCCCACTCATTCCAGGTGTACCTTGCACTGGTAGGTTATCACACATCAGTATATATGGCGTATACGCTCAGTCCAATGAGCACTACAGAAATATGCTGTTCATTATAGATCTTTCTAACTAATAAAACCAATTAAAGCTGTGTTTTACATGTTTCCCCATAGGAAATAATGTTTATTCTTTTTCTTCATGCTTTTTAGTGTGACCCCCCACATAGTAAAAGGCCAGTACATAATATTGTCCCCTCTATGCTGCAGTCCCCACATAATTTAGGTCCACCCTGTGCTGCAGTATAGTCTTGCCCCCCTATTGAACAAATAGAATAGGTCCCCTTTGTATCATCCCCATATAAAACAGGCACCTCCCTGCTGTGCAGCCCCCATGTTTAAAAAAAACAAACGTATACTCACCTCTTCCTCTTGGCTCCGGTCTCCAGCTGCGTCTTCTTCCTCCCGGCTCAGGTCCCCAGCTGCGTCCTTCTTTATTCTGCTTCCGGTCCCCAGCTGCATCTTTATCCTGCCGGTTCCGGTCCCCAGCAGCTATTCTCTGCTGGAGCACGGCATCGGTGTCTTCTCTGCATGATCCTCCGCAGCGCACCCGGAAGTTGACGTCAGCCATCAGGGGTAGGGTCCAGCAGACGTGCCTTCGCTATACAAAGACTTTTAAAGAGACAGAGCGGCCTTAAAGCAGCAGAGGGGCATTGTGGCCGCGGCCCTCTGGTGTGCTTGCGGGGGGATTTGGAGTGATGAAAGGTATTGGGAGGCGGAGTCCGGACCATATGTTGTCCCAGCCCGGCCCTGGCAGTGGCAGTGGCGGCTGGCCGCGCTGTTCTTTCAACCACTGCAAAGGGATGGTGATAATGTGCGGAGGGGCAGGCGACCCACAGATAGGTAATCTGAACAGCCCAGCGGGCATTTGCCCGACCGGCCAGTTTACCAATCCGGGCCTGCTAGTCTCCTCTCGACCCGTCTATCCCCTCTCGCCCCTCCATCCATGACCTCCTCTTTCACCCCTGCATATCCCCAGTGTCCTCCCATCTATCCCTGGCCTCCTCTTACATCCCCATCCATCTCAGGCCTAGTCTCCTGTCACCTGTCCATCCCTGGCCTTGTCTCCTCTCGCCCCTTACATCCCTGGCCTCCTATCCAGTAGTGGATTATAATAGGGACGTTTTGAGCGGCAGCCCGGGGCCCTGAGCTCCTGGGGGGCCCATGACCACCCAAAAAGACATGGCTACACTTCCGCCATGATTTGCAAAAATCACAGTTTTTTTAATGCCAATTTTGTACAAATCAGGACATCATGACATTATCTGTCCTGTACTATGAACGCCAGGCTAGTGCTGCCATAGTTACAGTGGGGTGGGGGGGCCCAGGCTTGGCCTATGGTAAAGTTAATCCACCCCTGCTCCTATCCTACCCCTGTTCGTCCCCAGTCTCCTGTTGCCTCATCCATCCCTGGCCTCCTCTCCCACCCCTGTTCATCCCTGGTTTCTTCTCGCCCGGCCCATTCATGGCCTCGTCTCCTCTCGCTCGTCCATCCCTGGCCTTCTTTCCCACCCTGTACATCCCAGTCACCTCTAGCCCTGTCCATCCCAGGCCTCGTCTTCCACCTCTGCCCATCCCAGGCCTCGTCTTCCACCTCTGTCCATCCCAGGCCTCGTCTTCCACCTCTGCCCATCCCTGGCCTCGTCTTCCACCTCTGTCCATCCCTGGCCTTGTCTTCCACCTCTGTCCATCCCTGGCCCCATCTTCCACCTCTGTCCATCCCTGGCCTCGTCTTCCACCTCTGTCCATCCCTGGCCTCGTCTTCCACCTCTGTCCATCCCTGGCCTCGTCTTCCACCTCTGTTCATCCCTGGCCCCGTCTTCCACCTCTGTCCATCCCTGGCCTCGTCTTCCACCTCTGTCCATCCCTGGCCCCGTCTTCCACCTCTGTCCATCCCTGGCCTCGTCTTCCACCTCTGTCCATCCCTGGCCTCGTCTTCCACCTCTGTTCATCCCTGGCCTCGTCTTTCACCTCTGTCCATCCCAGGCCTCGTCTTCCACCTCTGTCCATCCCTGGCCCCGTCTTCCACCTCTGTCCATCCCTGGCCCCGTCTTCCACCTCTGTCCATCCCTGGCCTCGTCTTTCACCTCTGTCCATCCCTGGCCTCGTCTTCCACCTCTGTCCATCCCAGGCCTCGTCTTCCACCTCTGTCCATCCCTGGCCTCGTCTTCCACCTCTGTCCATCCCTGGCCCCGTCTTCCACCTCTGTCCATTCCTGGCCCCTTCTTCCACCTCTGTCTATCCCTGGCCTCGTCTTCCACCTCTGTCCATCCCTGGCCTCGTCTTCCACCTCTGTTCATCCCTGGCCTCGTCTTCCACCTCTGTCCATCCCTGGCCTCGTCTTCCACCTCTGTTCATCCCTGGCCTCGTCTTCCACCTCTGTCCATCCCAGGCCTCGTCTTCCACCTCTGTCCATCCCTGGCCCCGTCTTCCACCTCTGTCCATCCCTGGCCCCGTCTTCCACCTCTGTCCATCCCTGGCCTCGTCTTTCACCTCTGTCCATCCCTGGCCTCGTCTTCCACCTCTGTCCATCCCTGGCCCACCTCTGTCCATCCCTGGCCTCGTCTTCCACCTCTGTTCATCCCTGGCCTCGTCTTCCACCTCTGTTCATCCCTGGCCTCGTCTTCCACCTCTGTCCATCCCTGGCCTCGTCTTCCACCTCTGTCCATCCCAGGCCTCGTCTTCCACCTCTGTCCATCCCAGGCCTCGTCTTCCACCTCTGCCAATCCCTGGCCTTGTCTTCCACCTCTGTCCATCCCTGGCCCCGTCTTCCACCTCTGTCCATCCCTGGCCTCATCTTCCACCTCTGTCCATCCCTGGCCTCGCCTTCCACCTCTGTCAAACCCTGGCCTCGTCTTCCATATCTGTACACCCCTGACCTTGTATTCTATCTCTGTACATCCCTTGCCACCCCAGAGACGACAAACCTAATCTATGTTCTATGACATCACATTGCAGAGCAGGAAGAAAGGTTCAGAAACAATGGTAGTTGTGTATTTATTATAACAGTGGTAACTAGTAGCAACAGTCTCTCCGGATGCAACCGGGTATAAGGCAGACTTGAATAAGGCAGAGTAATGGGTGATGCTGCAATAGGCTGTGAGAGTAACGTACTGGATGAAGGGAGTAGTAGTGATACTGAAGCTGAGATGCTGGGCGGAATGAAACTGAGATGAATACTTGCTGTTGATGATTAGAGATGATGATGAGAGGAATGACTAAAGAATGGCACCCAGATCTTGTGGTTAGGATGAGAATCTTGAGACTTGAGAATAGAACACGGCCAGGAACACTTCTGGTAATGCTGCAGCAGGTACCGCAAGGTTGCGGCCTTGTGACACAGGAGCAGCAGCAACACACACCCTGTCCCCCTGAAGGTGGAAGACAGGGCTGAGGTAGAGAGGAAGTCACATGGTATTCCCCAGCCAAAGCTCGATGGCCATTGGGGTTACCATGGAAGCAGGGGACAGTCACGTGACATCCAGCCATTGCATCATCACACCATTAGGGCATATAGGACCAAATATACATAAGAAGTACCATACTTGAACACTGGGGGGCAACATAATACCTGATAACTGAATATGCATGAGAAATAAATGAATACTGAGAGGGGTGACACAATACACACAGTTTGCAGTGGACCATAGTTTTCCAGAACAGAGGCAATAACATATTGATACACTTTGAAGGAAACAATAAAAGAAGGAACTCTGTTCCGGGACACTGCATACCTCCCCACTAAGAATGAGCCGACCGCGGCGAATCTGAAATTGAGGTAGCATCTCGATAATTGAAACACAGATGGACAGGACGACTAAACAAGAGGAAGAAATGTGGGTGCGATTATGTAGGTGTGTGTTTCCCACGCTCAAGGCACAGGTGAGAGAAGAAATGTGGAGAGAGAAGAGAAACCCTAGTGGCAGGACTTCACCTAGGGGTGCCTAACGTACTCTGGTTACAGGTAGTTAGCGTGTGGACCATCTGACATGTGAGATAGGAGTACTTAACTGCTTGCAGGTGACCCTCAATATTCCAGGCAGTTTGGACAGTAGGTTTTCAATGAAATACGTTACCCTACTGGAAAAAGAACGTGAAGACCTGTGTAATGCCTTGGGTGTCTGTGTGAAGTGACTTGGACACCTGGAAGAGAAAAGAATAAAATAACAAACACAAGCATACATTTGGAAGCTTCCGTACACACCAAACAGTCATACAACTCAATTACTCAAGAGGCCTTGCACACGAAAAAGGTATCCAGGGTGCAGTATGTATGGACAAGTGTAAGTGTTGAGTGGGACTATGTGTAGCGACTACTGTGTGTTGGGACACAACAGAGATAGACAAACAATGGAAACACAAGGAAGGGAAACATGGAAGACAAACAATATGAGGTAATGAAGAACACTGGCTCAAAGAATCTTTCCAGTGGATAACACAATAATACAATATATGAGAAAAATAGAATACCCTTTAGGAAATACACTCTTTAGAAAATAGACTTTCTCTGAGGCTATAAATATATATACTGGCTTCTTACTCAGAGGAAGAGAAAAACATCTGACTAAAATAAACTCTGATTACTGAAGTGCAATAATAGAGTGCAATAATGAACCTTTATAACCACATACTCTTGGAATGTGCTTTAGGAAGAACTGAATAAGTGTCTCTGTTTTGGTAGAGTCTCTTTAAGGCAATTAGACCATCGTCCATGTAAAAGGCTCTGGGACAGGCACTAAAGAACTGAGTAACAACTTAGTGTCCTTTTAGCACATGGCTGGATAGTAAACAAGGAAACTTGGTCAGGAGGACCAGGTATACATCTTAAATGTTGCAAATGAACTTCTAATCACACAATAACAGCAAACAAAATAGTAAGAACAGTCAGGAACTTTGATCTCTGTAGCGAACTGGTGGTGTTCCTCGGGTTGAGCGCTCAGACCGTCTCAGCGTAAGGACACTTTCATCAGTAACTTGCTCTGGTGCAGGTTGGTGGTCAGCCATGGTAGCTGGTTGAAGAGGAGGAGTTGCAGGCTGTGGAGCTGCAGGAGGTGGAACTGTAGGATGAGGGATGACCGGGATGCTCATGGGAATCCCCTGATAGCCAATGGGCATGAGGAACGGCTCAGTTTGGAACATATACTCGAGAGAGGGCGGTTTAGATGGAGTCTCTGGGACAGGCGGAGGTGCCTGAGCAGGCTCCGGATAAGGTGCTAGGAGGCCCTGCAGATTCTCTCTCGTGCAGTTTTATCCTGTTTTGATGCACAGTTTGCGGGGCTAAGCCCGGCTTTTTTTTTTTAAATTCTTTATTTGTGAAGTTCACATGAGTTAGATACAGCCGACAAAGCGCATCTCACCACCACTTCATAAATGCATAATAAGTAAACAACATTCCGAACATGTAAGTTACAAACCTATAACACATAAAGCCAGTATAAACCGGAATGGTATCCGTTGTGGGTGGTGATAAAGAATTGCCCCCCCTAGCCACATCCAACCCACCTTTTATATAAGAGAAGGGCGCTAAGAGAACCCATAGGTGTCAGGAGAAGAAAGAGTGAAAGTATGAGCAAGAAAAAGAAAAAAAAGAAGGACAAACACGGGGAAAAAAGAATGGGGGGGGGGGGAGAGAGAGAGAGACATGCTGCCGGAGATCGCGCAAAATACCTCATCAGTGTTTGGGAAAGTCCAGGCAAAAGGAGGGTAAGGCCTCAAGCCATTGAGAAACTACATAGTTAGGTTTATGAGGAACGAAGGAGATCTTTGTATACCTCAGTTTCCTGAAATTGCAACCAAGTCAGCCAAGTGCTGGTGAAACGAGAGTTCTTGTCTTGTAGACTTGAGGTAAGATCTTCCATGTGCATGAGGTTGTTAATCTTAGTGATCCACAAAGAGATTGGAGGTGGTTCCTTTCGTTTCCAGTAAAGGGGGACACAAGCCCTAGCAGCCATGACCAGGAACCTCAGAAGAGAACGTTTATAATGTTTAGTCGACATGTCACAGTGGAAAAGAGCCGGACCCATAGGGATCGTCAGGTCAGTGACCAGGCGGATCACTCGGATCACCTCGGTCCAAAAAGGAGTAAGACGTGGGCAGTCCCAAAATGTGTGGAGGAAAGTTCCTTCAGCAGAGCCACATCTCCAACATGTAGGGTCTACCTCCGGAATCAGAGCATGTAGACGGGAGGGGACTCTGTACCATCTAGACAGGATTTTGTACCCAGCCTCTTGAAAGCGAGAACAGATGGAAGACTTATGCGTCAGCGTATATATATGTGTCCGTTGTTCAGGGGTAAGTGTCAAGGAAAGTTCCTCCTCCCATTTTACCATAAAATCTGGAGCTGGGTCAATAACAGCTGATATGAGATAGAGAGGTTGTGCCTCACAGAACCATTCTGAGTACAAAGCGTTTCAAAATCCGTCAACTTGGTTAGGAGTGTGTTCGGTTTTGGTCTAGAAGTGTCGGAGCTGAGCTACCCTCCAAGGCCCCAGCGGTCGAGGCTCAGACAAAGCAGAAAGGTCAGCGGCAGTAAGCCAGTCCCTGTTAGCAATAAAGTTTCGAGCGCGAAACTTGTCTCCATTTATCCATTCTGCAAAGACACGGTCATTAAGGCTAGGGACAAAATCTGGATTACCCAACATAGGAGTTAGGGTAGAATTTAGAGGGATGACGTTCTGTCGCATCACTCTCTCCGAGCACGCACAGATCACCGGGCCAATTGTGGGGTGAGATTTTAGGGACGTAAGGGAAGTGTCAGGGAGCCAGGGTATGCCTCGCAGAGGAATATCAGTAAATGATTGCTCAATTGCGACCCATTGTTTTTTAGAGAAATTGCGGTACCAGTCCAAGACATGGGAGAGTTTGGCTGCCAGGTAATATTTCCGTATATTTGGAAGGCCTACCCCCCCCTCTTTCCTTCGGGCGATTTAAAAGTTCCCGTCAGACTCTGGCCGGTTTGTTGCCCCAAATGAACTTAGTCTGCAAGGACGTCAGAGATTGTAGGAAGGCTGCAGGTAGGCGGATAAGGAGGCATTGGAAATAATAAAGCAACCGTGGGAGGATATTCATTTTATATATCGCACATCTGCCGAACCAAGTAAACAGACCGGTCGTCCATCATGTACAGTCCGCTTGAATAGCAGCCAGTAACGGTATATAGTTACATTGATAAAGTTTACTAAGATCGGCACTCAGGGCTATGCCCAAATATTTAATAGATTCGGAGGCCCATTTAAAGCTAAAAGCTAACTGTAGACCTCTAACTGCTGACTTTGCAAGGGAAATATTCAGGGCTTCCGATTTAGCAAAATTGATTTTAAAGTTGGACACTTTGGCATACTCCTCAAATTCTTTCATTAGATTGGGAAGAGAGACCTGTGGGGAGGTGATAAAAAACAATAAATCATCGGCATACGCCGCTATTTTATAATGAGCTCTGCCCACCTGCAGCCCCGCCACATCTCGATTCCCCCGCACCCGACATAGAAAGGGTTCTAACGTCAGTATGAAAATGAGGGGCGACAAGGGGCATCCCTGCCGCGTAACATTGTAGATAGGAAAAGAAGAAGAAAGAATGCCATTCACCCGAACACAGGCGGAGAGGGAAGCGTATAGGGACAAGACCCAGCTCAGGAAGTGAGGGCCGAGCCCCAGAAACCTAAGTGTCTCCTCCATGAAGGACCAGTTAACTCGGTCGAAAGCTTTCTCTGCGTCAGTCGAGAGTAGCATCATCGGGAGTTTATGCAACAGTGCTCTATGGACCAAATTAACCGCCTTCACCGTGTTATCCCGGGCCTCACGGCCTGGCATAAAGCCTGCCTGGTCCGGGTGAATGACATGAGAAAGTAAAGGGACCAAACGAGAGGCTAAAATCTTTGACAATAACTTCAGATCCACGTTGAGAAGTGAAATGGGTCTGAAGTTAGCGCAAAGAGAGTCTTTGCCTGGCTTTGGAATGACAGTAATATGAGCTCTGGTAGCATCGTGCGGCAGGGATGACCCCACGACTAAGCAATTGAATGCCTTCACAAAATGTGGAGAGAGGATGTCCTGAAAAAGTTTATAGTATATCAGACTAAACCCGTCGGGACCTGGGGCTTTACCAGACTGAGTAGATTTTATAGCTCTCTCAAGCTCTACCTCCGAGATGGGGGCCTCTAATTCATCAATATCCTCCTGTGACAGTGTGCGCATACCCGAGTTGGAAATGTAATCCCTAATTTTGTCTCTAAAAGAAGAGTCCAATAAGGCTGGATTGCATTTATCAGAGGAATATAGGTCTGAATAGAAGTCCTTGAACACCTCGGCAATCCCTTTCGGGGTATGTACCCGGGAATGGGTGGCCGAGTTAATGGGGGGAACATAGGATTGCAATCTTTGGGCCCTCAGTGCCCTCGCTAGGGACCTCCCACACTTATTACTGTGCTCGTAGTAATGTCGTCGACACTTAGCTAGGAACGCTTTGGCCTTAGATTGCAGCTAATTTTTTAGCAGATCACGTGTCTGAAGGAGGGTCACCCTGACGTCTTCTGTGGGGTTGGTTTTGTGGGAACATTCCAGGGCTCGAATTTGGTCAAGTAAACTGAGAATTTTAGCTGCCCTTTCCTTCTTAAATTAGCTGCCCCATTTAACCCTTTGAGGACCAGGCCCAAAATGACCCAGTGGACCGCGCAAATTTTGATCTTAGTGTTTCCGTTTTTCCCTCCTCCCCTTCTAAGAGCTCTAGCACTCTCAGTTTTCTATCTACAAGCCATGTAAGTGCTTGTTTTTTACAGGAATAGTTGTACTTTGTAATGGCGTCATTCATTTTACCATAACATGTACGATGGAATTCCAAATATATTATTTATGAAGATATAAATTGGTGAAATCGCAAAAAAGAATGCAATATGGTAACGTTTGGGGGGTTCCTGTGTCTACGTAATGCACTATATGGTAAAAGCGACATGATACCATTACTCTATAGGTCAGTACGAACACAACCATATGCAGGTTTACGCAGATTCTCTAATGTTATATATTTTTTTTAAATGAAATCCTTTTTTTTGGCAATTAATTATAAATAAAATGGGACTATTGTGACGCTTATAACGGTTTTATTTTTTCACCTACGGGGCTGTATGGGGTGTCATTTTTTCCGCCATGATCTCTAGTTTTTATTAATACCATATTTGTGAAGATCGGACGTTTTGATCACTTTTTATTAATTTTTTTATATATATAATGTAACATAAAATCGGTAATCCGCGCACTTTTTTCCCTCTTTTCGTGTACGCCGTTTACCGTTCGCAATGACGCTTGTTATATTTTAATAGATCGGACAATTACGCACGCTACGGTATATTATATGTTTATCTATTTATTTATTTTTATATGTTTTATTTATATAATGGGAAAGGGGGGTGATTTCAACTTTTATTGGGGGAGGGGTTTTGGGGTAGTGTGTTAGTGTTTTTAACTTTTTTTTTTTTACACATTTGAAGTCCCTTTGGGGGACTTTTACATTCACTACTTGGATTTTTACACTGATGAATGCTATGCCATAGGCATAGCATTGATCAGTGTTATCGGCGCTCTGCTCATTGAGCCTGCCTGTGCAGGCTCAGTGACCAGAGCGCCGATCGGACCGCACGGAGGCAGGTGAGAGAGCTCCGGCGGCCCGTTTTACCGATCGGGACCCCCGCAGTCACACTGCGGGGGTCCCGATCGGTAGGTGACAGGGGACTCCCCCTGTCACTTACACTTAAACGCCGCGGTCGCGCCGCGATCGCGGCGTTTAAGGAGTTAATGACACGCGGCAGCGCGATCGCTGCAGCGTGTCATTACCGGTGAGGTCCCGGCTGCTGATTGCAGCCGGCCCCCACCTGCTATGAAGCGCGCTCCGCTCCGGAGCGCGCTTCATAGCGGGAGAAACACCCAGGGCGTACAGTTACGCCCTAGGTCGTCTGGGGACAGACTTCCATGGCGTAACTATACGCCCTGGGTCGTCTAAGGGTTAATCAAGACACCCCTTGCCACACATTTGTGGGCTTCCCATATTACACCTGGAGCCATATCTGGGGTGACATTGGTCGCAAAGTATTCCAGCAGACTATTTTTAAAGTGTCACTGTCGTGAATTTTTTTTTTGCAGAAATCAATAGTCCAGGCGATTTTAAGAAACTTTGTAATTGGGTTTATTATCCGAAAAATGCATTTTTATCATGAAAAAGCAGTTTGAAGCTCTCCCCCCTGTCTTCATTGTTCTCCTATGGAGAGAGCTAAAGAAAAGACCAAAACAGGACAACAAAGAGTTAATCTACAAATCCCTCACGGGATATCTCCTGTGACAGTCACCAGTGACCTGTCTGAGCTCAGATTACAGCTGTCACCCAGCTCCGTGCCTGTAATCCTCTGTTATCTGCTTTCTGCTGCCGGCTAACTCCCTCCTTCCTCCTCCCCCCTCCCCTCTCCATAGAGCAGACAGGGGACGACTCCTGCAACAAGTCACAATTTTCAGATTTTTCAGAGTGGATGAAAAAGAGGAAGGAGGGGGGACCTGGGAAAAGGCTTTTTACATGCAGATAATGGCAGATTTGGCTAATAAACCCAATTACAAAGTTTCTTAAAATCGCCTGGACTATTGATTTCTGCAAAAAAAAAAATACGACAGTGACTCTTTAACCCTTAGATGACCCTGGACGTAGGGTTACGTCATGGAAGTCTGTCCCCAGACGACCCATGACGTAACCTTACGTCCTGGGTGTTTTTCCCGCTATGAAGCGCGCGCTTCATAGGAGGTGGGGGCCGGCTGCAAACAGCAGCCGGGACCTCACCGGTAATGACACGCTGCAGCGATCGCGCTGCCGCGTGTCATTAACCCCTTAAACGCCGCTTAAACGACCGCCACGTCCTTAACTAGGGATGTGTTTAGCTTCCACTGAAATTGAGTGGGGAAGGGATTGATAAGGGATAGAGTGACCGTGACCAGTGCGTGATCTGAGAAGGAAATGCAGTCTATGCGAGCATCATGGGCATAATGGAGATCTCTGTGTTTGAGAAAAAAGTAATCTAATCGGGAGTACATATCCCGTGCCGTAGAATAGAAGGAGTAATCACGTTCTCCAGGGTGAAGCGTTCTCCAAACGTCCACTAACTGGTGCTCTCAGAGGGCAGCTCCAAAACGCCGCACTGTCGAGGCCGGGAGGTGAGATACCCCTGTGGACGTGTCTGCTCTAGGGTCGAGGGCGACATTGAAATCTCTCCCCAGAATCAGGGAACCCTCCACAAACTCCTCTACTTGTTCAAGGAAGTTATTTAGTGATTTGTCCTGTCCAGAGTTAGGTAGGTATAGGGAAGCTAAGGTGTAGGTTACCGAGGCTATCTTCCCCTTTACCATCAGTAGTCGGCCTTCTCCATCACTGCGACTGTCCAGAAGTTCCCAGGGAAGAGAACAGGAGATGAGAATGCTCACTCCCCTGGCCTTCGAATCCGAAGACAGACTATGGTAAATATGTGGGAACCATCTATTGGATAGCCTAAAAGATGAGTCAGAGGTGAGGTGAGTTTCCTGCAAAAAGGCTACCTGGATGTGTCTCCCCTTTAGGTGGTTGGACATGATAGAACACTTACCAGCATCATGCAGTCCCTTAACATTGAGGGTACCCAAGAGCAGGCCTTGTTGCGTAGTGGACAACATCTCATGCACACGGGAGAGCTACACGTCCAGGAAACAAATAAAATTGGAGAGAGTAAGAGAGGGTATTTAGCAGCCTATCCCACACCCACCCGGCAACACGTCGGGGAAGCAGAAAAGGGAGGGGGAGAACAAAAGTGTATGCGGGAAAAGAAGAAAAAAAAGGGGGGGGGGGGGGAGGGGGGAAAGAGAAAGGAAAAGAAAGAGGAGAAGAAGAGAAGAGAAAAGGGAAAGATAGGTAAGAAAAGAAGCAAAAATAGAGCACTATGTGCAAGTGGGTCAAAAGTCCCACAGAAAGGAAGGTAAGGTAGTAGGCAACCATGGGGGAGGGAGCCCGCTACAGCACAGCCTATATAAGGAGTAACAATAAACCCTGCATAAGTGACAACATAACAATAAGAAAAATTCTTCAGTAAGAATACGGCCTCTCACTAAGCAAGACACAGGCACTAAGAGAAAGGAAGGAAAGTAATGGGGGTGGGGGGGGGTAAAGAGGGATGAGTAGAGAGATGTGAAAAGATGCAAAGGACAATAAGTAGATCAGACAACAGGGGATACAGTCTTACACCTCCCCATCCCTCCCACCACCCCCTCCCTGAGCTAGAATGGAACTTAGAGGCAGCAACACCTAGAACTGCCATGGGACATAAGTCGCATGTTATAGTCTTAGACCCTGAGAAAGAAAGATTAACATAAGCAAGTGGCGACCAGGTAGATGACGCCACCAACAGTCCTCGTTGCCGCCAAAATACAGAACAGAAAGTTAGTGGGCCAATTCACATAACTGGCAACAGCAATCAGGCCTCATCCGGCATGGCTTGAGATAAATCATCTGCCCCCACTCGCTGCGACATCTCATCTCGGCGTCTGGCATGCTCTGGCCCAGCGCGTCGCCTCCGTGAGACAGTGTTTTGTGTCTTTTGTCGCCCCAATAGCAACCAGTTAGGTAGGGGAAATGCAGGAATATTCAGAAACTGGAAAAGGGCCTCTGTGTCATCAGGATGTCGGAGATGGAACGTAGCAGAATCTTTACGGATCACAACATGATACGGATGACCCCATCTGTATGAAAGTCCTAGTTCACGTAGTTTAGAAAGGAGAGGTTGCAATAGGCGCCTCATGTAGAGTGTGCGAGGAGAAATATCCGGGTAGATTTGGAGCACTACTCCTTCATAGTCTATTTGACCATAGTCTCTTACAGCACGAATGATAGAGTCTTTGTCAGTGAAGTAGTGTAAGCGGCAAAGAACATCACGAGGAGAGGCTTGGTCAGCAGAAAAAGCTCTGGATACTCTATGCACTCTGTCCACTACAAATGTAGCATCTGGAGGCCTGCCAGTGAGCATGTTAAAGAGAGTCGTGATTCTAGGGAGTAAGTTATCTGCATTGGGTTGTTCAGAGAGGCCTTTGATGCGTAGATTATTACGCCTACCACGATTTTCCTGATTGTCTAGTTGCAGGGCAAGGTTCTGCACATGGTGACGGGAAAGGTCTGCTTCCATTTCTAAAGCAGTAATCCTGGAGTCCAGGGCAGAACTTGTGTTTTCAGTTTCCTTAACTCTGAGTGATAAGTGAGTGACATCCTCTCTCACAGCTGCTATAGCTTGTTGTTGAGCCTGCTCTTTTCTCTGCACTACCGTGCTAAGATCTTGTTTAGTAGGAAGAGACTGGATAAGGTTCCTTAGGAGCTGCAGTTCAATGCGGAGGGAAGATGGCTCCAACTGTTGTGTAGCTGGGGGTGGAGCGTACTGAGAAGATGGCGCCCTCTGAAGTGACACTTGTGAGGGGGGACGTTGGGGCAGAGAGGTACCTTGTGTGGAGGGGAGCATATCCCAGTCACCTTGCCCGAGTGCCGAGGGCTGAGTGGAGCAGCTTGCAGCGGCGTCTGCTGGCGGGTCCATGCAGCCATGTTAGCTGGGATGGTTCTGGCACGTCCGCCTGCTGTGTCTCGGGCGCCATCTTGGATGTTGCGGCAGCGGGGCTCGGGGAGCGGATAAATCGCTCCAAACTCGGGCAAAGGGATGTGGAGTGGGTTGCAGGGTGCCGGGGCTTGTTAGCGGTTCTCCTCCGGCGCCTGTACATCCCCAGGAGGCGGCTGGTAAGCAGGGGAATCTCTTTGCAGGCTGTGCTGTAAGCGGAGCTCCGGACACACACGTCCTTACAGCTCCATGATCAGACCACGCCCCCCAAGCCCGGCTTTTTTACCTTGTACACATCAGTCTGTGGATAGGGAATTGAGGAGATGGTATAAGGTTCAGGCTCCCAGAGACTCTCCAGTTTATGAGAATGGTGATACTTCTTAAGCCAAACTTTATCTTCCACTGTGAGTGGCATGGCATTCGCCCTCTGATTGTGGGCGTCTTCCTGGCGCTGGTGAGCTTCTTCCATCTTTTGATCTATGATTTCCCTGGCATCTTGAATCCTCCTCTGATGCTCTTGGACCCAGTCAGTGTCCGGCAGAGGGTTGAGAGTGTCAGGCACTTGTACTCCGAGGGCGCGGTCCTGAGGGAGCTGACCTTGACGCCCAAACATCAAATAGAAAGGGGAATAGCCCATGGAGCAGTGAGTGGTATTATTGTAGATCTCAACTAACTCGTCCAACAGATGGGGCCACTCGACTCTTTTGGCCACAGAAGCCGTCCTTAGCATATTGATGAAGACCTGGTTGATCTTCTCACAGAGGCCATTCCCTTGAGGGTGGTAGGCTGTGGTACGGAGCTTCTTGCACTCGTGGTACATACACAACTCGTGGAAGAGTTGAGATTCAAAAGCCGGACCCCGGTCTGTGAGCAGGGACTCTGGACAGCTGTAATGTTTTGAGTACTCCTTGTAGAAGGTGATGGCTGTAGTTCTTGCAGTCAGACCCCTGACAGGCACCACGACTACCCACTTGGAGTAGTGATCGACCATGGTGAGGGCGTAGGTATATCCGCACCTTGTCGGGGCCAGCTTCACGTGGTTCAGGGCAACAAGTTAATTTGGCCTGTGGGACACAATGGGATGTAAGGGGGCCCTGGTCTCTCTACCACCAGCCTTGGAGATGCTACAAGCGGGGAATTCAGCGCACCACTGCTCAATGTCAGCCCTCATTCCGATCCAATTGAAGCGCTGACGGATGGTCGCCTCAGTCTTGTGAACCCTGAAATGGCCGGACCGGTCATGGTAGGCATCCAACACCAGTTTAGCGTCCCGCCGGGGAATCAGGATTTGGTGGCACCGTTCTCCAGAGAGGGGGTCCAATGAGTTCCTCAGCAGTAGGCCCCGATAGAGAAATAGTCTCTTCCGCTGCCTCCAGAGATGCCTCAGCTCAATATCTGGATAAGGCCTCTTGATCCTCATAGGGACTCTTCCAGTAGAGAGGTAGTCATGGATCTCCCCCAGGACCCTGGATTCATTCTGAATGGTTTGCCATCTGGACAGGTCTTGATAGGGACTCGAGTTAGGGGCTAACTCGCCTTCCTTAGTCACCGTGATGGTGTTCTGGGTGGCAAACCTCTGATAGAAAGGGGGCATCTCTACATCTTCCCAGTCGTCATCCTCAGGGGGCGCTTCACCCCTAGGTAACCGGAACAGCAGGTCAGCGTTCACATTAGCCTTGCCACTTCGGTGTTTGATTTCGAAGTCGAAATTGGCCAACCTAGAGGCCCAACGCTGCTCCAGGGCTCCCAGCCGTGCGGTATTGAGGTGGGCTAGCGGATTGTTATCAGTATAGACAGTGAACGGTGTAGCCGCAAGGTAATCTTTGAACTTCTCAGTGATGGCCCACACTAGAGCTAGCAATTCCAATTTGAACGAGCTGTAGTTGCTGTCATTCTTTTCCACACCACTTAGGCTTCGGCTGGCATAGGCGATGACCCTCTCCTGATTGCCCTGGACTTGAGATAGGACAGCCCCTAGGCCTTGGAAGCTGGCATCAGTGTAGAGGCGAAAAGGATGGTTATAGTCAGGGTAGGCCAGGATTGGAGGTGATGTCAACAGGGCCTTCAAGGTTTGGAACTCTGTCTCCTGACGCTTCGACCACTCTATGGGAAGCCGTCGGTTATAGTTCTCTCGGAAGCAGCCATGGAGTAGCTCGTTGAGCGGTTCAGCTACTTGCGCAAAGTGGGGTATGAAGCGGCGGTAATAGCCTGCAAACCCATGGAAGCTTCTCTCCTCTTTCACCATCTTGGGAGTGTCCCAACTCTCTACGGCCGAGATATTCCCGGGATCACGCTGTATCCCCTCGGCACTCACGACATGTCCCAAGTAGTTCACCTGCGGCTTGAGGAGGTGGCATTTCGAGGGCTTGATCTTGAGGACGTGATCAATGAGGACCTGGAACACTTCATCCAGATGATGGATGTGATCCTCATAAGTGCGGGAATAGATGATCACATTGTCCAGATAAAGCAGGACACTTTGAAAGTTGACGTGAACGAGACACCTGTCCATCAGCCGTTGAAAGGTGGTGGGGGTGTTACAGAGCCCAAACGGCATACTTGTGAACTCGTAGAGCCCCATGGGAGTAGTAAATGCCATCTTTTCTCGGTCTTAAGGAGCCATGGGAACTTGTCAATACCCACTGAGGTCCAACGTACAGAAGTAGGCTGCCGAACCCAGAGCGGCAATAGATTCCTCTATGCAAGGCAGAGGATAGGCATCTTTGTGGGTAATAGTGTTCAGCTTCCTGTAGTCGACACAGAACCTTATGTTGCCATCCTTCTGTTTGACAAGGACGATAGGGGCAGCCCATGGGCTCTGACTCTCCTGGATAACGTTAGTGTCCTTTATTTCCCTGAGCAGTTTTTTTACTTGCTGATAGCTGGCAGGAGGGATAGGCCGGTGCTTTTCCTTGATAGGAGGGTGGTCCCCAGTGTTGATTCAATGTTGCACTAGGCCGGTTTTGCCAAAGTCAAGGGAATGCTTGCTGAAGGCCTCGTGATGGTGCTTGGCAACTTTAAGTACACCCTGGATGTGTTTAATGGGTGTGTTCGCATCCCCGATATTGAGTTCGTCCCACCAGGGAACACCGGATCGGTTGGACTCCCCTGGAGACGCGCTAATAGACCTCTGGTGCGCGATAGTCTCTTCACACACAAGATCCTTGGGGTCAAGTTGATGTAGCAAGCAACCGTGGTGAACTTGTGGAGGTCGACAGGAGAGTCACTGAGATTGACCAGCCGTACTGGGACCTGACCAATGGAGATGGTCACAAGGCTTCTGGCAGCTTTGACAAGGGGTTGACCCTCAATTTCAGTAGAATCTAGTAGAGCCTCATAGTCAGCGTTGTCTAGGCCTGGGCGAACCCTGCACCAGACGAGAGTTTCACTGTTGGCTTGGGTAGTGATTGGACGAGTATCTCTAGTACGGACACGGCAAATCTCCCCTCGATGGTTAACAAATCTCTGCTGAGCGGTGAGCGCTTTGATAGTCTTCTGAATAGTTTGCCTGTAGGGAAGAGAAGCATGAGACAAAAAAGCATGCAAGGCATCTACTAATTCAGAGAACACATGGCGAATGACATTCATGCCTAAGACTGTAATACCACTATGTCCCTTAGCCTCAGTGACTATAACACCTTGTTGCGGTAAATTACGGTTGCCAATACATATGGTGGGCTCCCAGTAGCCCAGTTGAGAGATGGGTCAGCCATTACTAGCAATCAACTTTAACCTAGATTTCTCCACCGGGTACAACACCCTGAGGTCCCAATGTTCCTCAAATACATGTTTGGGAATGGTAGTAACTTGGGAGCCCGTGTCCACAAGGGCTTCGAGAGGCACTCAGTCTATCCAGAGGGTTACATGCGGGCATTACGATAGGAATTTCGAGAACCATTGCGACTCCTGCGGGCCTGGGATTCTACCTCCTGGGTGTTGGCCCTCGGACCCAGGGGTAGCCGTTTAACTGAAAGCATTGAGATTGGTAGTGCCCATGTCACCTGAAATAGTCACAGTAAGGCCGTTCACACGGCGGGAACCTTTGGGACGAGGGCCTGTCAGAGTTCATCCGCCCAGAGTGAGACTCTAGAGACAGGGCCTGGCTGGCCGTTGAGTCACTGGATGAGGTGGACGAGGCCCCTTTTAGCTCTTTGATAGCCTGACAAAGGGAGTCAACCACTTGGGCGAGGAGATCAGGAGTAACTGGGGGACTAGCCGGGGTAGTCTGTACTGCCTGAATGGCTTGGACGGGTGGAACAGAAACAGCGTTTAGAGGACCGGGAGTGACACCCACCAGTTTGCGGTGGTTAGAGGCTGGAGGGCAGCTATGGCAAGGGGAATAAGTTCCAACGACCCTCAGAACCAGAGTCTTAAAATCCAGGAAGGGCATGTTAGGATTTTGGGCGGCCAACATACGTAACTGGCTCTGAATAAGTCCAGAGTCCACCCCTTCTATAAAGCGGTCAGTAATTATGTTTTCAGCCGCAGAAGGGTCTATGACAGGGGTACTCAACAACTTTTAGTGAAGGTCACTTACCAGGGTCTATTGTCAGGTGAAGGTCCGAGCTGAACATCAGTAGGAAACGTGCTTTGTTACTTTTCACAAAGGGTGTTGAACTATTTACATACAGAATTGCTGCTTATTAGCGGGAAAACTGGCATTTTCTCTCTCTCACCAGCACTTTGAAATTAGGTACAAAGGGGGTGACTGCCCCAGTAGTATATAGCCCCCCTGTGCGCTCCCCCAGTAGTATATAGCCCCCCGTGTGCTCTCCCCCTGTAGTATATAGCCCCCCTGTGTGCTCTCCCCCTGTAGTATATAGCCCCTGTGCGCTCTCCCCCAGTAGTATATAGCCCCCCTATGCAATCTCCCCCAGTTTATAGCCCCCTGTGCTCTCGCGTTCCCATATAGCCCCCGTGTGTGCTCTCCCCCAGTATATAGCCCCCCTGTGCGCTCTCCCCCAGTATATAGCCCCCCTGTGTGCTCTCCCCCAGTATAAAGCCCCCTGTGCTCTTTCCCTCCCATATAGCCCCCTTGTGTGCTCTCCCTCAGTATATAGCCCCCTGTGCTCTCCCCCTCCCATATAGCCCCTCTGTGCACTCTCCCCCAGTATATAGCCCCCCTGTACGCTCTCCCCCAGTATATAGCCCCCCTGTGCGCTCTCCCCCAGTATCTAGCCCCCCTGTGCGCTCTCCCCCAGTACGCAGGGGCGGATTAACTTTACCATAGGCCCCGGGCTGTTCACCAAGCCTGGGCCCCCCCACTTCACTGTAACTATGGCAGCACTAGCCTGGCGTTCATAGTACAGGACAGATAATGTCATGATGTCCAGATTTGTGCAAAATTGCCAAAAAAACTTTGATTTTTTGCAAATCATGGTGGAAGTGTAGCCAGGAGATAATACACCACTGAAAGTATAAGTCTTTTTGGGTGGTCATGGGCCCCCCAGGAGCTCAGAGCCCCGGGCTGCCGCCCGAAACGCCCCTATTATAATCCACTATTGCCCAGTAGTATATAGCCCCCCTGTGTGCTCTCCCTCAGTATATAGCCCCCTGTGCTCTTCCCCTCCCATATAGCCCCCTTGTGTGCTCTACCTCAGTATATAGCCCCCCTGTGTGGTCTCCCCCAGTATATAGCCTCCCTGTGCGCTCTCCCCCAGTATATAGCCCCCCTGTGTGCTCTCTACCCCAGTATATAGCCCCTCTGTGCGGTCTCCCCCGGTATATATGCTATGCCCTGGCCCCTAGGGGCCACTCCGCAGTATAGATGGTGCTAACAGGCAGGAACCGGGGCAGCTGTAGGATAATGTGGTCACGGTGTAGGCACGAGGGTGATACAGCTGGAAACCGGGCTCCTGACCATGCGGGAATACTGGGCATGCGATTCTTTGTTGTCCTTAGTCAGGGCACCAATTATCACACCAATGCCAAGGTTCAGAAACAACGGTAGTTGTATATTTATTGTAACAGTGGTAACTAGTAGTAACAGTCTCTCCGGATGCAACCGGATATAAGGCAGACTTGAATAAAGCAGAGTAATGGGTGATGCTGCAATAGGCTGTGAGAGTAGCGTGCTGAATGATGGGAGTAGTAGTGAAACTGAAGTTGAGATGCGGGGTGGAAGGAGACTTGAATAAAATACTTGCTGTTGATGATTAGAGAAGATGATGATGAGAGGAACTGAAGAATGACTGAAGAATCGACACCCAGATGAGAATCTTGAGACTTGAGACAGGAACACGGCCAGTGGACTGGAGCAGCAGAGCACACACAGGCCTCTCTCTTAGCAGGGAGAAAGGACAAACACACAACCTATCCCCTATGGGGCAGGGAATAGACTGAGGTAGAACAGGAAGTCACATGGTAACCCCAGTCAAAAGCTCGATGACCATTGGTGTTACCATGGAAGCAGGGCACAGTCACGTGACATCCAGCCATTGCATCATCACACCATTAGGCATATACAGAGAAATATACATGAGAAGTACCATACTTGAACACTAGGAGGTGACATAATACCATTAGGCACTGATACCTGAATATACATGCAATAAATGAATGAAATAGCAGACCTGAATACTGCAGGGGTGACACAATACACGCAGTTTGCAGTGGACCATAGCTTTCCAGAACAGAACTGGTTATAATAAAAGTATGAGCATAAGAAGGGCTGTTCTGGGACACTGCATATAGCCCCCCTGAGCCGTCTCCCCCAGTATATAGCCCCCCTGTGCGGTCTCCCCCAGTATATAGCCCCCCTGTGCGGTCTCCCCCAGTATAAAGCCCCCCTGTGCTCTCTCCCCCAGTATATAGCCTCCATGCTTTGCTCTCCCTCTCCCATATAGCATAAAAAAACAAACACTTTATACTCAACTGCGCGTCTCCTTCTCTTCCTCCTGTGGCCGCACTGCAGGTCACTAGAGGCCGCTCTCCCCGCCGTTGCAGGAACGTCACTCGAGCTCCGACACCAGAGGGGGAGCATGGCCTCTTGTGACCGCTGCGGCCAGAGAGAGGTGACTGACAGGGAGGGAGCCAATGGCTTCCTCTCTGTCAGTGCTGCTGCCGCTGCCGCTTGGTATCTATGAGCGCTCGTTACAAACGCTCATAGATACTTACTGTGCAGGGAGCAGCGCTGCAGCTGGGGTCCGGACAGCTGGCCGCTGCAGTCCGGGTTCGGACCGCGATCCGCCAGTTGAGGACCCCTGGTCTATGACATCATCCTGTTGCAGGGCCCGATAGGCAGATTGGAGGGCAAGGGCATAGTCTCTCAGGGTCTCACCTGGTTTTTGACGCCGGTCATAGAACTTGAGGCAGACCTCGGTAGGGGACTGTACCTCGAACTCTTTCCTCAGATGTTCAAGGATATGCTGCACGTCAGATTTCTCTGTAGCTGGCCAAGACCGGACTTCCTCAGCAGCGGGACCCTCCAATTGTCCGAGTAACAGCTGCACCTGCTGAGTGGGAGAGAGTGAGACAAGTTCAAGCGTGCATGCAATCTGTTCCTGGAAAGCGGCTAGAGTGTGGGGTTCCCTTTTAAAGCTTGGGAGATTGGAGGGCCCAATAAAGAATTGCACCACAGTCGTGACTATAGGGGCAGGACCAGCAGCAGGGGCCCTTGCGGCCGCAGCGGAGAGATCAACAGACGATGCTGGCGGGCTGCCTGATGCATCAGAGTCACTGCTGCGGGCGGTAGACATAGCGGTGGTAGAGGAGGTACTGTGCCTGTAAGAGAGATGTGTTCCACTGGAGCACCGGGGATGCAGGCTGGATCTGGTGGATGGGGCGCAGCGGTTGCAGGCGGACCAGCGATCCGCAGTGATGAGAAAATAAAAGCGATGAGCCCGGCGGGTACAGCTGTGCAGGGCAACGGGCTGTGGAGAGAGCGGAAGTCGGCCCCGGGGCTTCCAATGGTCCGGTAATAATCTTCTTCTCCCGTGCAATAGAGACTGCAACACAACAGGGCAGGGTATTAGTAGGGCTGAGGGTAGTATTAGGTGGTAGTACTGGGTAGGAACCCGGTTAGCCACTTGCCTGATGGTGTGTCACGGTATGGGCACGAGGGATAGCAGCTGTAGACCGGGAACCTGACCAAGCGGAGGCCGAGCAATTCTTCGTTGTCCTTAGTCAGGGCACCAATAATTACACCAATGCCATGGATCAGAAACAACGGTAGTTGTGTATTTATTATAACGGTGGTAACCAGTAGCAACAGTCTCTCCAGGTGCAACCTGGAATAAGGCAGACTTGGATAAGGCAGAGTAATGGGTGATGCTGCAATAGGCTGTGAGAGTAACGTACTGGATGATGGGAGTAGTAGTGATACTGAAGTTGAGATGCTGGGTGGAATGAGACTTGAATGAAATACTTGCTGTTGATGATTAGAGAAGATGATGATGAGAGGAACTGAAGAATGACTGAAGAATCGACACCCAGATGAGAATCTTGAGACTTGAGACAGGAACACGGCCAGTGGACTGGAGCAGCAGAGCACACGCAGGTCTCTCTCTGAGATGCTGAGATGAATACTTGCTGTTGATGATTAGAGATGATGATGAGAGGAATGACTGAAGAACGGCACCCAGATCTTGTGGTTAGGATGAGAATCTTGAGACTTGAGAATAGAACACGGCCAGGAACAACTGCAGTCACGCTATCAGCACTTCACTGAAATGGAGTCCCACTATCAGCACTAGGAATTACAGTGCTCCTATATACCATGTGTTACGGTAATAGCCAGGACTAGTTAGTTCCAGGCTTCTGAATGTGCCAGGAAGATCATAGGGTGACACCTACATGTGAGACTAACTAAAGAATGCCAACTCTTAACCCCTTCAGGTCCATTCACCCACTGTTAACCCCTTCACATCCACTACTGTTCAATTCCCCCACTGTTAACCCCTTCACATCCACTACAATCTAATTCATCCACTGTTAACCCCTTTAGATCCACAACACTTCAATTCATCCACTTTTAACCCCTACACATCCACCACAGTTTAATTCATATACTGTTAACCCCTTCAGCTCCAGGAATATTTTATTTTTTTCTAACTATATGTAATTTTTAACACCTGAAAACCAGGCTGATTTTAATGTATTTCTCTTATTTGTCTTAGATATAGAAAAATCATTTTTACTGTAGGGATTCGGAGTAATGTGATGGTAAAGTGTCTATTTGGGGCTATATGTCGCACTATTTGAACTCCAATAAAATCACGAAATCAAATTGTTATCCAATCTCACTACCATATCCTAGAAGAGCGCTTACTCTCGTACAGGTTCTGTGATTTTCAGACATTTTTACTGTAGGGATTTGGAGTAATGTGATGGGAAAGTGTCTATTTGGGGCTATACACCTGATAATTTGAAGTCCAATAAAATTACGAAATCCAATCGTTCTCCATCTTGTTCTTGTTGTTGGACGCTCTCGGTAGACTACTTCCAATCCCAGAAGGGACCAGCTTCATGGCTGATGGAGGATAACCATTAAGAGACTTTTTTCAGGACTGTTCTTCTAGTTTAATAAGTCTATGTTCCTTTTAAGTTTAGGTTAGGGACTGGCAGGAGAATGAGGACCCTTGATGTGGCTTGCGAGCTTACAATATTTCTTGCCTATTTTTTTTCTTCTAGTTTTCAACAGTAAAAGATATCTACTAATACCTCATTGAAGATTGGACATCGAGCCATCAAGGAGCCCCACTAGACTAAAGCTGCTTTCACATGCTGCAGATTTTAGGCAGATTTTCTGCAGCAGATTGTCTGTTGCCAAACCAAAGTCAACCTGAAGTTTCAAATCTGCTGTAGAAAATCTGCATCAAATCCGCAGTGTGTGAAAACACCCTTACTATTCTGCAAGTCTTCCCCAGTGCATTATAGGGCCATGCAGCTGCCACTGACTGACAGCTACTTACCGCCCTAGCGGTCTTGTCTCTGCCACCTAACACAGAGTGCTGAGGGGCCTGTGTGAGCTGCTGGCGCCTGCTGATGCCCCTCCCCCGTGCCGACCTCTATGCTTTTATAGAAGTCTGGCTAAAACATTTTTGTATTGTTATTGTATTGTCACCCAAAAGTTATATAAATCCCCAATATACACATATTATGGGAAATACTTAGAAAGCTCTTTTTTCTCTGCACTTACTACTGCATCAGGGCTTCACTTCCTGAATAACAAGGTGAGGTCACTTCCTGGATAACAAGGTGATGTCGCTTCCTGGATAATATGGTGATGTCACTTCCTGGATAATATGGTGATGTCACTTCCTGGGTAACATAGTGATGTCACTTCCTGGATAAATATGGTGATGTCACTTCCTGGATAACATGGTTATGTAACTTCTTGGATAACATGGTTATGTCACGACCCGACTCCCAGAGCTGTGTGGGCTGTGGCTGCCGGAGAGGATGATGGCAGGGGGACACTGAGGGATACAGGGCACTGGAGGAACACTCAGCATCCCCCTGCCAATATTCTCTCTGGCAGCCACAGCCCACACAGCTCTGGGAATCGGGTCGTGACATAACCATGTTATCCAGGAAGTGACATCACCATGTTATCCAGGAAGTGACATCACCATGTTATCACGGAAGTGACATCATCATGTTATTCAGGAAGTGAAGTCTTGATGCAGTAGTAAGTGCAGAGAAAAAAGCGCTTCCTAAGAATTTCCCGTAATAGGTGTATATTGGGGATTTGTATAACTTTTGGGTGACAATACAATAACAATACAAAAATGTTTTAGCCAGACTTCTTCTATAAAAGCATAGAAGTTGGCTCGGGGGAGGGGCATCAGCAGGCGCCAGCAGCTCACACAGGCCCCTCAGCACTCTGTATTAGGTGGCAGAGACGAGACCGCTAGGGCGGTAAGTAGCTGTCAGTCAGTGGCAGCTGCATGGCCCTATGTAAGAACAAGATGGAGAACTATTTGATTTCGTAATTTTATTGGACTTCAAATTATCAGGTGTATAGCCCCAAATAGACACTTTACCATCACATTACTCCAAATCCCTACAGTAAAAATGTCTGAAAATCACAGAACCTGTACGAGAGTAAGCGCTCTTCTAGGATATGGTAGTGTGATTGGATAACAATTTGATTTCGTGATTTTATTGGAGTTCAAATAGTGCGACATATAGCCCCAAATAGACACTTTCCCATCACATTACTCCGAATCCCTACAGTAAAAATGATTTTTCTATATCTAAGACAAATAAGAGAAATACATTACAATCAGCCTGGTTTTCAGGTGTTAAAAATTACATATAGTTATAAAAAAATAAAATATTCCTGGAGCTGACGGGGTTAACAGTATATGAATTAAACTTTGGTGGATGTGAAGGGGTTAAAAGTGGATGAATTGAAGTGTTGTGGATCTAAAGGGGTTAGCAGTGGATGAATTAGATTGTAGTGGATGTGAAGGGGTTAACAGTGGGTGAATGGACCTGAAGGGGTTAAGAGTTGGCATTCTTTAGTTAGTCTCACATGTAGGTGTCACCCTATGATCTTCCTGGCACATTCAGAAGCCTGGAACTAATAGGAGCACTGCAATTCCTAGTGCTGAACAGAGGAGCAGGACCTGCCAGACGGCACAGGAGAGGGATGAAGGACCTTTGGGTCACATGACCCAAAGGTCCTCAATACCTATGTGAAGATTAGCCCGGACTACAGGAGGAGGGTTGAGACTAGAATGTAGTTGCCAGGGGTAGGTCCTACCTCTGGAGACCGGAATCTAGCCCATTCAGTGTGAGCAGGCTAGAATGTAGTTGCCAGGGGTAGGTCCTACCCCTGGAGTCCAGAATCTAGCCCATTCACTATGAGCAGGCTAGAATGTAGTTGCTAGAAGTAGGTCCTACCTCTGGAGTCCGGAATGTAGCCCATTCAGTAGGAGAAGGCTAGAATGTAGTTGCCAGAGGTAGGTCCTACCCCTGGAGTTGCTAAAAGGTAATTTTTACCCCTGAAGTACAGAATTTAGACTGTTCTCTACTGAGCAGGCTAGAATGTAATTGCCAGAGGTAGGTCCTACCCCTGGAGCCCGTAGTTGCCAGAAGTAGGTCCTACCCCTGGAGCCTGTAGTTGCCAGAAGTAGGTCCTACCCCTGGAGTCCAGAATCTAGCTCATTCACTGTGAGCAGGCTAGAATGTAGTTGCCAGAGTTAGGTCCTACCTATGGAGCCCGTAGTTGCCAGAAGTAGGTCCTACCCCTGGAGTCCAGAATCTAGCTCATTCACTGTGAGCGGGCTAGAATGTAGTTGCCAGAGGTAGGTCCTACCATTGGAGTCTGTAGTTGCCAGAAGTAGCTCCTACCCCTGGAGTCCGGAATCTAGCCCATTCACTATGAGCAGGCTAGAATGTAGTTGCTAGAAGTAGGTCCTACCTCTGGAGTCCGGAATCTAGCCCATTCAGTAGGAGAAGGCTAGAATGTAGTTGCCAGAGGTAGGTCCTACCCCAGGAGTTGCTAAAAGGTAATTTTTACCCCTGAAGTACAGAATTTAGACTGTTCTCTACTGAGCAGGCTAGAATGTAATTGCCAGAGGTAGGTCCTACCCCTGGAGCCCGTAGTTGCCAGAAGTAGGTCCTACCCCTGGAGCCCGTAGTTGCCAGAAGTAGGTCCTACCCCTGGAGCCTGTAGTTGCCAGAAGTAGGTCCTACCCCTGGAGTCCGGAATCTAGCTCATTCACTGTGAGCGGGCTAGAATGTAGTTGCCAGAGGTAGGTCATACCATTGGAGTCTGTAGTTGCCAGAAGTAGCTCCTACCCCTGGAGTCCGGAATCTAGCCCATTCACTATGAGCAGGCTAGAATGTAGTTGCTAGAAGTAGGTCCTACCTCTGGAGTCCGGAATGTAGCCCATTCAGTAGGAGAAGGCTAGAATGTAGTTGCCAGAGGTAGGTCCTACCCCTGGAGTTGCTAAAAGGTAATTTTTACCCCTGAAGTACAGAATTTAGACTGTTCTCTACTGAGCAGGCTAGAATGTAATTGCCAGAGGTAGGTCCTACCCCTGGAGCCCGTAGTTGCCAGAAGTAGGTCCTACCCCTGGAGCCTGTAGTTGCCAGAAGTAGGTCCTACCCCTTGAGTCCAGAATCTAGCTCATTCACTGTGAGCAGGCTAGAATGTAGTTGCCAGAGGTAGGTCCTACCTATGGAGCCCGTAGTTGCCAGAAGTAGGTCCTACCCCTGGAGTCCAGAATCTAGCTCATTCACTGTGAGCGGGCTAGAATGTAGTTGCCAGAGGTAGGTCCTACCATTGGAGTCTGTAGTTGCCAGAAGTAGCTCCTACCCCTGGAGTCCGGAATCTAGCCCATTCACTATGAGCAGGCTAGAATGTAGTTGCTAGAAGTAGGTCCTACCTCTGGAGTCCGGAATCTAGCCCATTCAGTAGGAGAAGGCTAGAATGTAGTTGCCAGAGGTAGGTCCTACCCCAGGAGTTGCTAAAAGGTAATTTTTACCCCTGAAGTACAGAATTTAGACTGTTCTCTACTGAGCAGGCTAGAATGTAATTGCCAGAGGTAGGTCCTACCCCTGGAGCCCGTAGTTGCCAGAAGTAGGTCCTACCCCTGGAGCCCGTAGTTGCCAGAAGTAGGTCCTACCCCTGGAGCCTGTAGTTGCCAGAAGTAGGTCCTACCCCTGGAGTCCGGAATCTAGCTCATTCACTGTGAGCGGGCTAGAATGTAGTTGCCAGAGGTAGGTCATACCATTGGAGTCTGTAGTTGCCAGAAGTAGCTCCTACCCCTGGAGTCCGGAATCTAGCCCATTCACTATGAGCAGGCTAGAATGTAGTTGCTAGAAGTAGGTCCTACCTCTGGAGTCCGGAATCTAGCCCATTCAGTAGGAGAAGGCTAGAATGTAGTTGCCAGAGGTAGGTCCTACCCCAGGAGTTGCTAAAAGGTAATTTTTACCCCTGAAGTACAGAATTTAGACTGTTCTCTACTGAGCAGGCTAGAATGTAATTGCCAGAGGTAGGTCCTACCCCTGGAGCCCGTAGTTGCCAGAAGTAGGTCCTACCCCTGGAGCCTGTAGTTGCCAGAAGTAGGTCCTACCCCTGGAGTCCAGAATCTAGCTCATTCACTGTGAGCAGGCTAGAATGTAGTTGCCAGAGGTAGGTCCTACCTATGGAGCCCGTAGTTGCCAGAAGTAGGTCCTACCCCTGGAGTCCAGAATCTAGCTCATTCACTGTGAGCGGGCTAGAATGTAGTTGCCAGAGGTAGGTCCTACCATTGGAGTCTGTAGTTGCCAGAAGTAGCTCCTACCCCTGGAGTCCGGAATCTAGCCCATTCACTATGAGCAGGCTAGAATGTAGTTGCTAGAAGTAGGTCCTACCTCTGGAGTCCGGAATCTAGCCCATTCAGTAGGAGAAGGCTAGAATGTAGTTGCCAGAGGTAGGTCCTACCCCAGGAGTTGCTAAAAGGTAATTTTTACCCCTGAAGTACAGAATTTAGACTGTTCTCTACTGAGCAGGCTAGAATGTAATTGCCAGAGGTAGGTCCTACCCCTGGAGCCCGTAGTTGCCAGAAGTAGGTCCTACCCCTGGAGCCCGTAGTAGCCAGAAGTAGGTCCTACCCCTGGAGCCTGTAGTTGCCAGAAGTAGGTCCTACCCCTGGAGTCCGGAATCTAGCTCATTCACTGTGAGCGGGCTAGAATGTAGTTGCCAGAGGTAGGTCATACCATTGGAGTCTGTAGTTGCCAGAAGTAGCTCCTACCCCTGGAGTACGGAATATAGCCCATTCACTATGAGCAGGCTAGAATGTAGTTGCCAGAGGTAGGTCCTACCCCTGGAGCCCGTAGTTGCCAGAAGTAGGTCCTACCCCTGGAGTCCGGAATCTAGCTCATTCACTATGAGCAGGCTAGAATGTAGTTGCCAGAGGTAGGTCCTACCCCTGGAGCCCGTAGTTGCCAGAGGTAGGTCCTGGCTAAAAAGTAATTCCTACCTCCGGAGTCTAAGCTATTCAGTGTGAGCAGGCTAGAATGTAATTGCCAGAGGTAGGTCCTACCCCTGGAGCCCGTAGTTGCCAGAAGTAGGTCCTACCCCTGGAGTCCGGAATCTAGCTCATTTACTGTGAGCAGGCTAGAATGTAGTTGCCAGAGGTAGGTCCTACCCCTGGAGCCCGTAGTTGCCAGAAGTAGGTCCTACCCCTGGAGTCCAGAATCTAGCTCATTCACTGTGAGCGGGCTAGAATGTAGTTGCCAGAGGTAGGTCCTACCATTGGAGTCTGTAGTTGCCAGAAGTAGCTCCTACCCCTGGAGTCCGGAATCTAGCCCATTCACTATGAGCAGGCTAGAATGTAGTTGCTAGAAGTAGGTCCTACCTCTGGAGTCCGGAATCTAGCCCATTCAGTAGGAGAAGGCTAGAATGTAGTTGCCAGAGGTAGGTCCTACCCCAGGAGTTGCTAAAAAGTAATTTTTACCCCTGAAGTACAGAATTTAGACTGTTCTCTACTGAGCAGGCTAGAATGTAATTGCCAGAGGTAGGTCCTACCCCTGGAGCCCGTAGTTGCTAGAAGTAGGTCCTACCCCTGGAGTCCGGAATCTAGCTCATTCACTGTGAGCAGGCTAGAATGTAGTTGCCAGAGGTAGGTCCTACCCCTGGAGCCCGTAGTTGCCAGAAGTAGGTCCTACCCCTGGAGTCCGGAATCTAGCTCATTCACTGTGAGCAGGCTAGAATGTAGTTGCCAGAGGTAGGTCCTACCCCTGGAGCCCGTAGTTGCCAGAAGTAGGTCCTACCCCTGGAGTCCGGAATCTAGCTCATTCACTGTGAGCAGGCTAGAATGTAGTTGCCAGAGGTAGGTCCTACCCCTGAAGCCCGTAGTTGCCAGAAATAGGTCCTACCCCTGAAGCCTGTAGTTGCCAGAAGTAGGTCCTACCCCTGGAGTCCGGAATGTAGCCCATTCACTATGAGCAGGCTAGAATGTAGTTGCTAGAAGTAGGTCCTACCCCTGGTGTCCGGAATCTAGCTCATTCACTGTGAGCAGGCTAGAATGTAGTTGCCAGAGGTAGGTCCTACCCCTGAAGCCTGTAGTTGCCAGAAATAGGTCCTACCCCTGAAGCCTGTAGTTGCCTACCCCTGGAGTCCAGAATCTATCTCATTCACTATGAGCAGGCTAGAATGTAGTTGCCAGAGGTAGGTCCTACCCCTGGAGCCCGTAGTTGCAAGAAGTAGGTCCTACCCCTGGAGTCCGGAATCTAGCTCATTCACTGTGAGCAGGCTAGAATGTAGTTGCCAGAGGTAGGTCCTACCCCTGAAGCCCGTAGTTGCCAGAAATAGGTCCTACCCCTGAAGCCTGTAGTTGCCAGAGGTAGGTCCTGGCTAAAAAGTAATTCCTACCTCCGGAGTCTAACCTATTCAGTGTGAGCAGGCTAGAATGTAGTTGCCAGAGGTAGGTCCTACCCCTGGAGTCCCTGGTTGTCAGAGATTGGGGGTGGGGGGCTTTGGTAACCTACATGGCAACTCATCACTCACTAAAAAGCTGAGCCTGACAAGCTCAGAGAGAGAGAGAGACAGCCACAGTCCTTACACCACACAGAGGGAACTGATCCATCTACAAGGAGAATGGGAGGTGGATGGAACTCACTGATCCATCTGCCACATTATACAGACAGGAGAGATGTCAGCACATGGGTATTGTAAGGGTTAGTGCCAGAGATATGTAATTTCCTTAACAAACATCCAACCTTCCAGTATATATCAGCTGCTGTATGTCCTACAGGAAGTGATGTATTCTCTTTAGTCTGACACAGTGCTCTTTGCTGCCACCTCTGTCCGTGTCAGGAACTGTCCAGAGCAGTAGAAAATCCACATAGAAAACCTCTCCTGCTCTCCAGACTGGAAATAATAAAGTAATCTAAAAGAGGTTGCAGGACCATTCTATGGCCTCCCTTCCCTGCTTGCGCTCGCTTTGCGGGGTTTGCGGTCACTGACCGACAGTGTGTAGTGTAGGGACTCAGGGGACCTGCACGTGGTACACGAGGCAATATGGTTTAATCAAATTATAAACCATCATCCTGGCGTTGGTTTTTAAATGTAGCCGAGAAGCATTAGGGCCCATTCACACAGAGCAAGAACGGCGGAATGCCGCCAGCCTTAGTGTCTTAATGACACTCTATGGGAGGTGCACACTGCATCTCTCGGCGCTGAAGAATGAACATGTTCATTCTTCAGCGCAGGGAGAGGAGCCGCACGCGCCTCCCATACAAGGTCATTATGACACGGAGGCTGGCGGCATTCCGCCGTTCTTGCTTTGTGTGAACAACCCCTTAGTGTCAGCCATAGGTGTGAGGTGCAGCAGCTCCTTTCTCTCCATGCCGTATAATCTAAGAGGTTGTTTCTGATAGGCAGGCTTTAAAGGGAATCTGTCAGCACCGGGCCAGACCCAAGATGCTGACAGTGTAGTATAGGTGTGCATGGTCACTTTCTACAAAGCCTCCCTGCAGTAATTTGTTTAAACTCCCACAAACTCACTCTAACCAAGTGTCACAGAGTACTGGCTTGGCATTTGGGCCACACCTCGGCCCGCCTCACCCCATTTTCATGCATTTTACCCATTAGCCTGCCTCCTGCTCCCCGTCGTAGTCACGTTGTTGCATGTCTGCACAGACAATTCCCTCTGAGGGTGTGCTCCTGATAACACCATTCCTGCATGCACCATAGGGCGGAAGAGGAAGGTGCAGAGGGCATTGGCTTCAGGCCCTCAGCATGTGTGCACCGCACTTCTGCCCAACAACGCATGCACGATTAGCAACATAATGATATCGGGGAGCAGGAGGCAGGCGAATAGGTATATATGCATTAAAAAGGGGATGAAGAAGTAGTGGTGAGGCGGGCCGAGATGCGGCACAAATGCCAAGCCACCACTCCTCTTTGACGCTTGGTTAGACTGTTTGTAAAGTGGAAAAATCCCACTGCACAGAGGCTTTGTAGACAGGTTCAATGCACACAAGTGGATACACACTGTTAGCACCTCGGGTCCAGTCACTGACGGATTCACTTTGGGGCTATGTTCACACTGCGTATTTTTCTGTCCGTAGTGCAAACCGCGAATATACACACGTAGTTTTGAGGTTGATGCGTTTGCTTGGAAGTATACGATATACGCCTGCACAATGCACACTACGTATGAGCTTACGGCCGGATCGTATACGGCGCCATGAAAAATGAACAAGACCATTGTGTGAGGATGGAAATGTTGTAACTCACGGCCGTGGATTCCCATGCGGTCCCGTATGAAGTACTTATTTCAGCCAAATTTAACTTGATTTTTCGATCCAAAAGGTTCTGTGTGTTTTATTGGGCTGGGCGAAGAATTCCAAGTAAATGACCTGCCTCAGATCACTACGAAACAAGCTAGGGAAGCATAACTCTACTACGGGCATATGTTCGCAGTTTGTATCATCCGGCCGCATGTCGATTTTTCCCATGCCCGTAGTTTCGGCCGCACATGTACGGCGGCGTACGAACTACAGCCGGATTCATTCGCAGTGTGAACATAGCCTAAAGCTTAAAAATGTAGAAAAATAAAAAACTAACCCACATGGGGAAATGTTGTAACTTTTACATTCTGAACCCTGCCAATGAGCAGCACGCAGGGAGACGCATCCCCCAACTCACTCGGAATATATATGTATGTGTGTGTGCGTATAGGGTACCCAGCAACCTTGGTGCAGTGGGAACTGGGGTAATAATGGGGGAAGGTGGGGTTAGTGTTAGCCATTTTATACCAGCTAACACTAAGCCCTGACTCATGGATGCCATCTGTCAGCCTGTAAAGTAAAGATGACAAGTTGAAAAAAATAATGTTTTATTCAAAAAATAACCCCCCCCCCCCCCCCACACACACACACACTCCTCGTTGACCACACTGGTCATTGACATTGTCCACCGAATCAGTCACAAGCCTGTTTACCAATATCTGAAAAACAAGAGGGGAGACACAAAAAAGGGCAGGAGCAGAACACCCATCATTTTGAAAGGTGTTTTGCACCTTACAATATACAGCATCTTGCCAGATGCTGCTTACAGTCCGGTACACAAGGGGTTAAGCGAGGATGCATCGCATCTCCACTTAACCCTTTTGGTGCCATACTGAACAATGTGGCCCACGATGGGGTTGTGAGGATGCACTGTATCCACAACAACTCCTTGGTGGCCAGACCAATCTCACTCTTTACCCATCCCCGCAAGGAAGGGGGGTTAAACGCCCCCTTCCTTTCTGGGATGGGTGCAGTGCGGGTAAATCTTCCATACTCACCTTCAACATCTTCCTTCTCCAGAGCCCAGCACACTGAGCTTTTAGTGTGCTGTGCTCTGTCTCTTCAAATCTAACATCAGCCACTCAGCGGCTGAGGCGGGGCATTGCTGCAGGCGATGACTGGCTGAGCAAAGACTTGTGCAGTGTCAGCTCAGCCAATCAGCAGCTGATCACCTCTCCCCCACCCCAATAAACACAATGAAACAACAGCCCCAGCTCTCCCCCACCCCAATAAAAACATGAAACCATTTTTTTTTTTAAATAAACTTTTATTACAAACAATTTAAAGATTAATATTGCACAGTGATCTGTCAGCAGGTTCTGGTTGTATAAACTAATAGTGTGTACAAGGCTTTTTATGCAATCAATATTATACCTTTATTTTGAAAATTAAGGTTATATTCACAGGTTTTTTTTGGGATCCGATGCAGGGATATGTCGCAAAGATGTCTGAGACAGCCCATAGAGGTCTATGGAAGTGCCGGAATTCTGGACACTTTCCTGATGCACATCAGGAAAGTGTCCGGAATTCTGGTGACAGGCCAGGCTGGGTGCAAGTGACAGGCCGGGGCTGGGCGCCTGCATGGAGCTGCAGGCACCAGCCCCCCCTCCAAGGCAGACACAGTGCCAGTGCAGCGGACACTAGACTGGGAGCACTAGGCTGGGAGCAGACCACAGGCAATCTTGGCAGCATTCCTCTATCTAGCTACCCCCCAACCTCAGCACAATGATGATCGCTAAGTCCCCCGGGACCGCAGCAGTGATATTTGCAGCCCCACCCATCTCATTCTCGCCAGCAGTGATAATTGCTAAGAAACAACTCCTCCCCCCCCCCACACACCTATCATGTGTCACAAATCCGGAAAATCTGTCCAGATTTCCAGACCCATAGGGGTACATTAGTCATGGACACATTTCAGGATTTTTTTCTGAAGGGCGTCTGTTCCGGAAAATAGGTCAGAATTTTTCACATTCTATCCTAATTTCATCCGAAATTCTGGCACAGATGCCCCCGTAGAACTATACGGGAGCACCAGAACTCCGGATGCTTTCCTGATGCACACCAGGAAAGCATCCAGAACTCCTGATTTGGTGCCCCAGTGTTCCTTTTACAGACCTCACTGTGCAACGATGAGTTCCCCTTACCCACCCTCACCCCTGCCACCCGGACCCTACCCTGCAATAAGGAGCGCACCCCATACCCTGATTGAGTAGCACCCCTTGTATCTCCCGGCTGTGTCAACGCAGAGCACAGCGCACTACTCACTCTCCCCTGTGTCCCTGCCGATCCACAGCAATCCTCCACCCTGGACCCTTCGGAACCTCAAAAGTGCTCCCCTACTTCCCCTTCCCCTCAGGAGTAATACCACCAGGACCTCAGGAGTGATCCTCCACATCCCAACTGTCCCCAACTACCCCACCTCAGATCTCGGCAGTGAAGACATCAGCAGTGATGGACAGCCTGATCTAACTGGAGGTGGCCTGACCAGGAAGAGCAGAAAATCCCCCTTCAGCTGGGGGCGACAGAGGGGGGGGGGGGGGGGGGACTGGGGCAGCTGGGGGGAACAGAGGAGACTGGGGCAGCTGGGGGTGACAGAGGGGGACTGCGGTGAATGGGGGGGACATCTGGGGGGAACAGAGTGAAGTGGGCAGCTGGGGGAGGGGCTGGGGGTGCCAGATGGGACTGGGGTAGCTGGACACACCTCCTCCCGGCCGCACATGGAGCTCCTCGGTCTCTGGAGGCCGCGGGGACTGCAGGATAAGGTGATAGCATTGCTGCAGGTTCTGGGGCTGTACAGCAGGATTGGGGGTTTACACTGCACCCCCTGATCCTGCTGTAAAGCTCCAGGACTCGTAGCAATGCGATCACCTTACCCTGCAGCCCCCGCAGTCTCCTCCAGAGACCGGGGAGCAGGGCTGTATTTACCCGTTCCGCTTGCTCTTCCCCCGGCTGCCAGTGTGCTGTGACATCTGTGGGCGCTCCGCTGCCGGCTGTACAGGGAGGCGGTAGTCCCCATGTGGCCGGCACTCTCTGGGACATGTCCTTCTCCCCTGCAGTACGGAGTGCACCCTCTGCTCCCAGGCACCGCCCACCTCTGAACCCGCGCACTGCATGGGTTCAGATGGTCACTCGCCTGCGGCGGTAGAGTGACTGTGATGGGCGTCTCGCTCCTGGTGTTTGGCCGGTAGAGAATGCCGGCCACAAGAACCACGTTCAGCGGCCCCATGTTCTGCCTTGTGCAGCTCTTTCTCTCCTCGTGCACCTCACCGCCCGCAATGATTTTTACGATGAATTTACGATTTTCACAAAAAATTCAAATCAATTCTAAAATTCTGGGCAAATTAATTGAATTTGATTAATCGCCCAGCCCTATGGTCTAGTGTGCCAACATACATTCCACACACATCACATGTCCCCTTGTGTACTGTAGTGCTTCATATCACCACACCATGCTGGGAGATGTAGTTCTACTGTGCCACTGCCGCCTCCTCCTCCTATGCTGTCATCCTCTAATCTGCTGCAGAACTAAAACTCCCAAAATGATCAGCCTATAAGCATGATGGGGGTTGTAGTTCTGGATGGCCACAGGCTTCAAAACTACAACTCCCATCATGAGCTGTTAGCAGGACATGGTGGGGGTTGTAGTTTTAGGGGGTAATCTCACCTCTCCTGTCAGGCTGTCACTGCTGATATTTTCACCGCTGAGGTCCGTCAGACCTGGGATGGAGGATCAGCCCCTTTGTCCGGGGGACGGTTGGACTGCTGAGGTTCGGGTGGGGGTCCGGGGTATGGTGAGGTAGGGGGATCTTCGCCTTCAGTTGGGGGGGGGGGGGGGGGGGGGGGGGGGTCGGAGAACTTCTGAGGTTCGGGGAAGGGGGAGTGTGGAGGTGGACGGAGGGGAAAGCAAGCAGGGCGCTATACAAGGGGCACCACTCCATCGGGCTCCCGGTCAGAGGGGCACTCATCACTCTGCACTGTGAGCTCCCCCCATCTCACCCGCTGGGGCCTTCCTTTAAAGCTGCAGTTGGGCACCATGGCAACAATCCAGGAATGGGGGGCCCGATCATTAATCATTACAGCTGTCCAGGAGCCCAGGGCCGTCTTCATCAGTGAGGGGGGAGCTGTGCCACTCAGGGGGCATGATCTTAACTGCGAACCCGGGTGGGGGGGGATGATGGGGGGGGAGGGTACAGGCTGGTTAGGGGCTGTGACGGCCAGCACCGCAGAGGTCCAGGGGGGGGGGGGGGGGCATTGTCAATCATTACAGCGATTCAGGAGCAGAAGCCCAGAGCCCGTCTTCATCAGTAAGTTCAGGGGGGGGGGTGTAGTTGTGCCACTCAGAGAGCCGGATCATTACTGCGGTCCTGGGTGGGGGTGGTTGATGGTGTCCGGTCTTTGTGAACATCACTGGGGGGGGGGTCCAGGTGGCGGGGGGAAGGGAAGTTGGGGGCTGTGGTGGCCAGCACTGAAGGTCCAGGGGACAAAGGGGTACGGTCAGTGCCACAGGGTGGGGGTATCACTGCTGGCGGCTGGGGTGCACTGGGCTTTCAACCAAAGCAATGGATCCCCACACCCCTGACCCTGCAGATCATCTCACAATAGTGCATCCACACACCCCTGACCCTGCAGAACATTGCATACCAGTGCACCCACACACCCCCTGCAGACCATCTCATAACAATGCACCCACACACACTGACCCTGCAGAGCATCACATAACAGTGCACCCACAAACCTCTCCCTGCAGAGCATCACATAACAGTGCACCCACAAACCTCTCCCTGCAGAGCATCACATAACAGTGCACCCACAAACCTGTCCCTGCAGAGCATCACATAACAGTGCACCCACAAACCTGTCCCTGCAGAGCATCACATAACAGTGCACCCACACACCTGTCCATGCAGAGCATCACATAACAGTGCACCCACACACCTCTCCCTGCAGAGCATCACATAACAGTGCACCCACACACACACTGACCCTGCAGAGCATCACATACCAGTGCACCCACACACCTCTCACTGCAGAGCATCACATAACAGTGCACCCACACACACACTGACCCTGCAGAGCATCACATAACAGTGCACCCACAAACCTCTCCCTGCAGAGCATCACATAACAGTGCACCCACACACACTGACCCTGCAGAGCATCACATAACAGTGCACCCACACACACTGACCCTGCAGAGCATCACATAACAGTGCACCCACAAACCTGTCTCTGCAGAGCATCACATAACAATGCACCCACAAACCTGTCCCTGCAGAGCATCACATAACAATGCACCCACAAACCTGTCCCTGCAGAGCATCACATAACAGTGCACCCGCACACACTGACCCTGCAGAGCATCACATAACAGTGCACCCACAAACCTGTCCCTGCAGAGCATCACATAACAGTGCACCCACAAACCTCTCCCTGCAGAGCATCACATACCAGTGCACCCACAAACCTCTCCCTGCAAAGCATCACATAACAGTGCACCCACAAACCTCTCCCTGCAGAGCATCACATAACAGTGCACCCACAAACCTCTCCCTGCAGAGCATCACATAACAGTGCACCCACAAACCTCTCCCTGCAGAACATTGCACCCACACACACTGACCCTGCAGAGCATCACATAACAGTGCACCCACAAACCTCTCCCTGCAGAGCATCACATAACAGTGCACCCACACACACTGACCCTGCAGAGCATCACATAACAGTGCACCCACAAACCTCTCCCTGCAGAACATTGCACCCACACACACTGACCCTGCAGAGCATCACATAACAGTGCACCCACAAACCTCTCCCTGCAGAGCATCACATAACAGTGCACCCGCACACACTGACCCTGCAGAGCATCACATAACAGTGCACCCATAAACCTCTCCCTGCAGAGCATCACATAACAGTGCACCCACAAACCTCTCCCTGCAGAGCATCACATAACAGTGCACCCACACACACTGACCCTGCAGAGCATCACATAACAGTGCACCCATAAACCTCTCCCTGCAGAGCATCACATAACAGTGCACCCACAAACCTCTCCCTGCAGAGCATCACATAACAGTGCACCCACACACACTGACCCTGCAGAGCATCACATAACAGTGCACCCACACACCTCTCAAAACAGTGGTTTACCTCCTGCTGATCATATACACTGCACTCACTATACTGCTGCCTCATGAAAGGCTCGGGAAACCAGCCGCCTCATAGAAAACCGAGCAGAGGAAGATAGCTCCTCCCACACATGAGGCTGGTCACATGGGCATGACATCATCACAGGTCCTCAAGACCTACCTCTGGCAACTACATTCTAGCCTCCACCCAGGAGGAGGAGGGGGAAGCCTGGGAGCTGTAAGTGCTGTGTATGTGTGTCAGTGAGTGTATATATGTATCTGTGGGTATATGTATATGTCAGTGTGTGTATATATGTATCTGTGTGTATATTTATATGTCAGTATGTGTATGTATCTGTGGCTATATGTGTGTGTGTATGTCAGCAATGTCTGTAGCACTGGTGTATATGTGTGTTTGCTCCCAAAGATGTTCTGCAGCAGCTTCTATTAATGTTGGGCTCTAATAAAAGAACCCACCACTAATATCTGCTGCATTTTCTTTTATTTCTGGTCGAGTATTTCTTATTACACTGAGATGATTTCCCTGTATACAGTCTATTCATGGTGTATACATCAGCACTAGTGTCATCACAGCGTATATATGTGTGTATGTCAGTGGCGTATCTGTATATATGTTAATGGTGCCTCTGTGTGTGTATATGTGCGTCATTGTCTGTGTTTGGGGGGGGGGGGGGGGGCGTACAGGATTTATGGGGCCCCATACAGTTTTTTGCTATGGGGCCCCATGAATCCTAGCTACGCCCCTGCCTCTGGAGCTTCCTGCCCTGCAGAAAAAGTAACTGTGTTTGTGTATATATTTGTGTATCTGTGCCATCTGTATTTGTATGTCATGTGTCTATGCATGTGAGTGTATAGTATATGTGTGTGGTGTGTAATCTGCTTATGTTTCTATCTTGGTCATTTGTGTATTAGCATGTTTGTGAGTTGTGACTATGTAATGTGCCTATCTGTGTGTGTGCTCATCTGTTATGTATATAGTGTGTATTATGTGATGTAGCACAAGCCTCTAACACTGGTGCAGCCCTGAGTGTGTGCTCATCTCTTATGTATATAGGGGGAGATTTATCCAACATGGTGGAAAGTGAAATCTGATTGGTTGCCGGGGGCGACTGAGCCAGTGTCACTTTACACCATGTTTGATAAATCTTCCCTATAGTGTGTATTATGTAAGGTAGGTCTAAGGCTTTGTTCCCACTGAGCAAAAGTCGCGGAATTGTCCCCCACAGAATGTCGTTAGCCTCCCTCTCATAATGGGAGGCGCGCGCTCCTGCTCTGTCCGCGCTGAAGAATGAATATGCGCGGACAGAGCAGGAGCGTGCGCCTCTTATAGACTCCCATTATGAGAGGGAGGCTAACGGCATTCCGCGGTGGACAATTCCGCGAGTTTTGCTCACTGGGAACGAAACCTAACACAAGCCTCTAAGGGTACAAACACACACAGCAGATACGCAGCAGATACGCAGCAGATTTGATGCTGTGTTCAGTTATTTAGATCTAATCTGCTGCGTATCTCAGCAGTAAATACGCAGCGTATATGCTGTGTGTGTATGTACCCTAAGGGTATGTTCATATCGCGTTTTTGTCCACACGTCGGGCTGCACATCGGTAATCAGTGAGAAAAGGATGTTGCGGTGCAGCTCGCCGTGCGGCCGACGGCCACATTGACTTAAATGAGCAGGACGGAGTCATTGTGTGACTTTGTTCTGCTCATTTACCGGACGTACACGGCTTTTGTGCAGGACTCAAAAGCGTAGTTGACTACGCTTTTGAGTCCTGCACAAAAGCCGTGTACGTCCGGCAAATGAGCAGAACACAGTCACATAATGACTCCATCCTGCTCATTTAAGTCAATGTGGCCGTCGTCCGCACGTCGGGCTGCACGGCAGCATCCTTTTCCCGACGTGTGGACAAAAACGCGATATGAACATACCCTAACACTAGGGCAGCCCTGAGTGTGTGCACCTGCCACAGCACACAGTATACAGTATATAGCACACGGTATACAGCACACAGTATACAGAACACAGCATACAGTATATAGCACACAGTATACAGTACACAGTATACAGTATATAGCATACAGCATACAGCACACAGTATAGAGCACAAAGTATAGAGCACACAGTATACAGTATATAGCACACAGTATACAGCATACAGTATACAGCACACAGTAGGGCTGGGCGGTATGCCGCAAAAATATCGATACCGTCACTGGCGTCGGTTAACCGACTTCAACTTAGCCAGGACGGTAATTGCGGTATTTTTATGTCCCTGCGCCCGTCCTGTCAGAGCCCCACGCGCACACACACACACACACACACACAAGCAGCCCGGCACGAGCGCTGCACGTCATGTGCAGGGACGCCGGTATCGGTGCGGGAGCTGAAGGAGCAGCAAGGCCCAGGTGACCGCCCGCACCGCCCCCGTCTGGTCCAAGCGACCTTCCCCCCACCCCCCCGTGCGCGCACCTGTCCGCCCTCTCCGAGGCCCCGTCCATGCGCCCACCACCTGTCCGGTCCGGCGTCCCTGCTCACTGTGGGGAGTACAGGACAGCCGCCCTCACATGCTGCTGCTCCTCCAGCTCTGACATGGCCGCGTCCCTGCACACACAGGACAACGTGTGCAGCGCTCGCCGGCCGGGTGTGGGGGGGCGCTCTGACGGGACTGTGCTGGTCCCCCCTCCTGGTCCAGTCCCGTCCGAGCGCCCCCCCCCCCCCCCCACACACCCGGCCGGCGAGCGCTGCACACGTTGTCCTGTGTGTGCAGGGACGCGGCCATGTCAGAGCTGGAGGTGAAGGAGCAGCACTTAGGAGCAGCTGACCTGTCATCTCATCCCCTCAGTAACAGTACAGGATAGGAGGAATAATGGGCTGCAGCGGGCAGGATAACTTATAGCTGTGTGTGGTATCCTGCCTGCTGCAGCACATCCATTCCTCCTATGTTACAGTCCTGTACTGTTACTGAGGGGACTACAGTCCTACAGCCCTGTCCTCCTCCCCTATACAGTCATACACCCCTGTCCTCCCCATACAGTCATACACCCCTGTCCTCCCCATACAGTCATACACCCCTGTCCTCCTCCCCTATACAGTCATACACCCCTGTCCTCCTCCTCTATACAGTCATACACCCCTGTCCCCCCGTATAGTCATACACCCCTGTCCTCCTCCCCATACAGTCATACACCCCTGTCCTCCTCCTCCCCTATACAGTCATACACCCCTGTCCTCCTCCCCATACAGTCCTACAGCCCTGTCCTCCTCCCCTATACAGTCATACACCCCTGTCCTCCTCCTCTATACAGTCATACACCCCTGTCCTCCTCCTCCCTATACAGTCCTACAGCCCTGTCCTCCTCCTCCCCATACAGTCCTACAGCCCTGTCCTCCTCCCCATACAGTCATACACCCCTGTCTGCCCCCCTATACAGTCATTCACCCCTGTCCGCCCCCCTATACAGTCATACACCCCTGTCCCCCCCGTATAGTCATACACCCCTGTCCTCCTCCTCCCTATACAGTCCTACAGCCCTGTCCTCCTCCTCCCCATACAGTCCTACAGCCCTGTCCTCCTCCCCATACAGTCATACACCCCTGTCTGCCCCCCTATACAGTCATTCACCCCTGTCCGCCCCCCTATACAGTCATACACCCCTGTTCTCCCCTATACAGTCATACACCCCTGTCCTCCTCCCCTATACAGTCATACACCCCTGTCCCCCCCGTATAGTCATACACCCCTGTTCTCCTCCTCCCTATACAGTCCTACAGCCCTGTCCTCCTCCTCCCCATACAGTCCTACAGCCCTGTCCTCCTCCCCATACAGTCATACACCCCTGTCTGCCCCCCTATACAGTCATACACCCCTGTCCGCCCCCCTATACAGTCATACACCCCTGTCCTCCTCCCCATAGTCATACACCCCTGTCCTCCTCCCCATCCAGTCATACACACCTGTCTCCCCCCCCTGTATAGTCATACACCCCTGTCCACCCCCCCTGTACAGTCATACACCCCTATCCCCCCCTGTATAGTCATACACCCCTATCCGCCCCTACCCCTATGTGCCCCCCGTATAGTCATACACCCCTGTCCCCCCACCGTATAGTCATACACCCCTGTCCCCCCCCCGTATAGTCATACACCCCTGTCCCCCCCGTATAGTCATACACCCCTGTCCTTCTCCCCATACAGTCATACACCCCTATCCCCCCCCGTATAGTCATACACCACTGTCTCCCCCCTGTATAGTCATACACCCCTGTCCTCCCCCCCCGTACAGTCATACACCCCTATCCCCCCCTGTATAGTCATACACCCCTATCCGCCCCTACCCCTATGTGCCTCCCGTATAGTCATACACCCCTGTCCCCCCCGTATAGTCATACACCCCTGTCCCCCCCGTATAGTCATACACCCCTATCCCCCCCCTGTATAGTCATACACCCCTGTCCCCCCGTATAGTCATACACCCCTGTCCCCCCGTATAGTCATGCACCCCTGTCCCCCCGTATAGTCATACACCGCTATCCGCCCCTACCCCTATGTGCCCCTGTATAGTCATACACCCCTGTCCCTCCCGTATAGTCATACACCCCTGTCCATCCCGTATAGTCATACACCCCTGTCCCTCCCGTATAGTTATACACCCCTGTCCCCCCGTATAGTCATACACCCCTGTATAGTAACACACCCCTATCTTGCCCCCCCCAGTATAGTCATACACCCCTGTCCGCCGTCCCTGTACAGTCATACACCCCTATCCCCCCCTGTATAGTCATACACCCCTATCCCCCCTGTATAGTCATACACCCCTATCCCCCCGTATAGTCATACACCCCTGTCCACCCTCCTCCGTATAGTCATACACCCCTATCTGCCCCGCCCCCTGTATAGTCATACACCCCTATCCCTATGTGCCCCATGTATAGTCATACACCCCTATCTGCCCCTCCCCCTATGTGCCCCCTGTATAGTCATACACCCCTATCCCTATGTGC